>NW_010541219.1:36184-41076 GCF_000687285.1 Phaethon lepturus | reverse complement strand
AAGAGGGCTCTGGAAGACAATGCATCAACAACCTGGAGATAAAAGACCCACAGCAACAGCCTTTAGGTCAATTTATCAGAAGTGTCTCGCCCAATCTATAAAACACAGAGGCAAACGTTTCTTGTGGCAAAAGTCAGAGCCAAACAAGTACCAGCACCAAAGCCCACTCTGTCTAAGATAAATGCACCTGTAGGCTTACGGATTGAATCATTGTCAGAAATATCCCATCTTAAAACTCCTAGTTCAGGGTTTGAACGGGTAAGATAACTGTAGTTACTTCCACAATTAGATTAGTTTGTTTTATCCTGTTTCCTATTTTGAAAAGTGCCTGCTCCCCATCCTTTCTCTTGGCATTAACTGAATAAATTTATCGTCTGTCATGTTAAACCTATTCCCATTGAAGCTTTCTTTAATCTTGTGCATCCAGATCACCATACATAATTGCACAAGTTATTTTGCCACTTTCAATACTGTTTTATATGGCCTAGCTGACATTTAACAAAGTCAGCTGCAATTTAAAATGTATGAAGATGTCATTATTCATCAGAAACTTGATTAGCCTTTACATTAAAGAGGCTGAGTAAACTACAAATATGTTTTCCATCAAATAATCTGGGACAATTCCAGTTCACTGCTCTTACCTTTCTGAATTGCCTAACATATTCTTAAATGCATTTTATAGCAAAGGGAAAATTTCACAGACACTAATACACTTAAATATTTATTCAGGTCACACATCGTTCTGCCTCTCACTGAACAATAAGCAGCAATAAAAAACACCACTTACATTATTCATTAGATGTAAAAAGGGGAGTGGAACTCATGAAACGTATCATCTTGTGCTAATCTCTGACGCAGGGAGTTATCAAGCTACTCTCAGTTAAGCCACCCCAAACTCCTAAGACAGCTTTCTGTCACAGCAGTGAAATGAAACCCCTTTCCTCTGGGGGTTACATTTAGCTCTACAACTACAGTATTCGCACAGCAACTGAGAGAAAGTGAAGGAGGTGGTTTGAACATAAACCCAAGGCAAATGTGCTAGAACAGTCATCTCCAGACAAGTTCAGCTTGTGTTTTAATGCCACCACAATGATGATAAAAAGCTGGCATCATAAAAACAAACCTATTTCCTGAACAGTTACAAAAGACATAGCCAGTTGCCCTGAAAGATATTTGATGAATAGAACAGCGTTCTTCAGCATTTCAAAGGTTAAAACGCCAACTTAAGCAAGCACAAGCTAATTGTCTTGGTGGAACCAGGACTAGATATTTTAAATCTTTGTAGAGAGAAAAGAATTTCAAACTCACATTCTGTTTTTCTGCATTAGGCTCCCAGCTTCTCCCCTGAAATGCTGACAATAAATTATGGTACTTAAGGCTTCCAGAAGATGAAATGGAAAGTAAATTGTAATGCATCATTTCCTTTCTCTGGAGCATCACCTTACAGATATATAGCATTACATCTGCAGGATCAGATCAACTTTGGTTAAGTCCCACCATGTGGAAGTATCTGTTGCTCCAGGCCAGCACTGTGCATATCACTCTTGGAGAACAAATTCATCTCCTTGTATTTGCTTTTAAAAATGTTTCCAGTCAAAGGCCCTCATGCTGTGAACTGCCGAGTTCTCTACTACCAAGGGAGAAGGAAGGCACACTGATACTCTGTTGGTCTCCAAGCAAATAAAAGCTAAAACCACTGCTGGCTACCCTTAAGGCTGGCCAATGCCAATCCTCCGCCTGTGATTACATTTTTGCACTCACTCCTCCTCTGCATTTTGGAATGTCATTGCTCCACAAACGATGCCACTGCAGCCAGAGGAGTCTTGACAGTAAGGTGTGAATCAACAAGAGCAAAAGGATTTGAATCTAATCCAACAGCTCCATAAACCATTTTCAAGGTTTTGGGCAGAGCTTTGGTAGACGGTTTTTTGTTTGCTTTTCTTAGCTTGGTCAAAGAAGTGACAAATTAATTATTTGCATAACTGTTCCAATATAGCAGGCACGGTATTTTAGTTAACCTGACAAAATGCACCATCTGGCCTGGAGGAACGATTTGTTTCATCACGAGCATTATGAGAACAGTTGAGAGCAAATCCTAATTAATACACAAGGCAAGTCCAATTTAAGAACCACTTCTCAAGACTTTATCAGATATTAATTTAAAGTACGGATGGCACACTTGGTGCACTTGCTTGAATACCAATAACCCATGATCTTTTTCCAATTCAAAAGTATCACATAGAAGTGCTATTAACTAAAGTTTAGGAATGAGTTTTATTAAATTTTTCAGATAGGATTATTTCCTGTGGGATTTTAACAGCATCTAATAGGAGATGCTACAAAAGGAAACCTATCTTAATGCATTATCTTTTATGTCACCTTTGTTTCAAATGAGCAAGTTTTTCAGGTCTCAAAATGAAAGGCTCATTCAGCATTTCAAAGGCTGAATCAGTGGAGAATTCCTCAACTGGCAGGTCCTGATACACAGCCTTGGACTGACACCACTGTTACAAGCAAAACTGTCTCAACTTGGGGAATTTTTACTGGATTTTATTTCTTCCCAATACAAACATCTAATCACCAACTGAGGTACTGAGACAAAAGATGATGTAAACAATTCAACTTACGGCATACAAATGACTGGGTGAAACACTTAAACTCTGCACTTTATGCCCGATATACACCAAAAAAATGTGTTTGCCTGCCTCAGTATGTGCCACTTATGCTATGGCATGTGGCTTCGTACCCGAGAAGAGGCAAAGGGCGACCCTGTTTGGGACTTGCCTGGAACAAGGCTTTGAGAAAAAAAGGGTGCGACACCATGCCCAGCCAGGAGGCTGTTACTGGTTTGCTTTCCTCGCGCAGCATCTCCAGAGTATTTGAACATAACTGTCTAATGCCAATGTTAATGCAAGTATCCACAGCACCACAGGATAACGCAGGCTGGAAAGGGACCTTGAGAGGACTCTGGTCCCACCTTGGGTCAGATATGGGGTTGACCAGCTTGCTCAGGGCACACTAAGCTCTTACTGCTTTCCGTAGTAAAATCAGTATTGGAAAATATTCCAGTAACCAGCTAGCTGGCATTTTGTAACTTTTTGAACACTTATTTTATTAAGGAATGGTGAAAAATCAAGTAGTACTAAACTAACAGGAAGATGAGAGGATTTCAATTCCACAGCATACTGGAGAGTGAACAGTTTGGGTAATGTTACTGAACACTACATTGATCCTGCCATTTCTTAACAGCAACTGATAAAACTATTGCTCGACTCTCATCGTTGTCAGCAAACATTTTTAAAGCATTTTTAAAGTTTTTTAAAGCATGCCAAACACGGAAATCTCATGCAAATGTACATGCAGCCAGCAGTTTCATTAAGCTACTCACGTATCTTACACATTAGTTAGCAGTGTGTGCGAAGAGACTTTTTGCTAAAATCGTATCTGCCATTTCTTTCAGGATTCTTTCCAATAATTTTCAAACTGGCATTGATATCCCTTCCTGTGGCACAATTCTGCTATTTTAAGTGAGCTTTTAATTTTATTCTTGGGATCAGTCTTCAGAAGACATAAATCTCTTACAAGGTTTCACTGTCAAATGATATGGAACTTAGTTTTGTTTCTTATTACAGGCTTTTAAGATGTAGGCACTTACTCTGTAGCTCACACTGAACCTTTTTGCCTCAAAGAAATCAGACTTCAATAGCATATATTAGTCACACCTCTCCGTCACATTATTTCATAATTCCTCTTGGTTCCAAAGAGGCTTGTCCCTTTGAGAAACAAGTGAGGTTTGCTTATGATGGAAGACATTTCAACTAAGTTCACTCTAGATAAAGTAAATCAGGATGGCGAAATGCAGGCTGAACACTGAAGAAAACATTTAAGTTGGCTGAAGTGTCATTTCAAGCTATTTCTAATTTCACTTTTCCTTGCCTTCAACAAATGCAGCATTAGACCATCTAATGACGTGGGAGTACTTCACAGGAACACAGATCAAACGACAGCCTGCTTTGAACATCTGTTCTTTGGTAAGTCTCACAGAGATGCACTGAAGTCAGCGATTCTACTTTTGCAGGACTTTCACAAGTTTGTGTGATAGTTCCCAACTGTTTATATAGTAATGTTCTGGCCTTGCGTATAGCAGTGATGTCAGCCCTTAACTACTGATCCACATGTGAATCAGCATATAAGACATAGAATACAGTCACCCAAAGCTTCTATTGCCAGCTTCTTAGCTATATGAAACCATTGTATCTATCTGTATTTCACAGGCAGGTTGTTGCACCCCTGTGGGTTATCTCCTAGTTTATGCCTACAAAGGAAAACACACAAGACCTACTCTGAAACATCACCAAAACTCGGTCAAACCTACACAGTTTCTTCTCTGCTTCAGATAATTCCAGATTTTGGAATTTGTCAAGCTTGCACATGAGATAAGATAGTAAATCTGCAGAGGAGGAGGGCAGGTCACTTGAAATTCAGTCTAATTTGAAACGAGTGATGTTAACTTGCATCACATAAAAAAAGAAAGACAAAGAGCCTAATCTGAAATTCCAAATGAAAAACCTGTAAATGATTAAACATTACATATCATAAAGCATTTTCCTCTTGATAGTGTCTGTATAAATTAACATTTTTTCAAAATTTGTCACTCTCTCTTTAAAGAAAAAGACAGTCCTCTGTCGAACATATAAAGACATATTCTTAGCTAGTAAGATTACTAGGACTACAGTGATATCCAGGTAGCTGGATAGTCTCCCATCAACTTCAGGCATCTCCCTGGCACTCCGAGGCCAGAGCACCTGGTTTTTTCCATGAAGAGATCAGGCTCCTAAGCGTGTTCCTCTGAGTTGAGTGCAGCGAGGCGTCTCAGTTAAACCACAGCAATG
>NW_010541219.1:0-36153 GCF_000687285.1 Phaethon lepturus | reverse complement strand
AGGAAAACCCCCATAACACGCACCACCATGTGTAACATTCCACCGCAGCAAGAGAAACATTCAACTACAATTAATCCTCAACTAAGGGGGAGTCTTCTAGGTTGCAATTTTCTAAGGTGTCTATAATGCTGAATATATTGTCCATCTTAATATCTAATTATGTTCTTTGACACTCCATTAGTCTGCAGGTTTTGTTTTCTGCAGCTGCATTGCAAATCCCTCTCGGGACTACAGACCACTCGAAAACAAACAAAAAAGCTATGCTGTAAAACAGATTTCCAGATTCCAAAAAATAATTTTTAAAAAAGTAAATTAATGATTCCACTTTAAAAGTAACTGGCTAAGGTGAGAAATGTGCTTGCAGCCTTTTGTGTCCACCTCCTTGTAAAACAAAGATTTAAAAGCCTGTCTTTTTTTACCCACCTTAATTCACATTTAGACTAACTGGTTTTGCTGGTAGGATGGAGAAGGATACCTATTCTGAGACTGCCAGTGAAAATAAGCTAGAATTGGAACAACTGAGCAGAAAAGACATTTGAGGCAATTCACCTAGAATTCTTCAGCTTCAGTCAACTTCTATCAAGGGCTGCTTAGGGAGAGGGGAGAACACGGTTTTTCATTCAGTCCTGCAATCCCTCCGGTCAGAGCGGGGGCTGCAGAGCTGCCTGTGGGCAGAGCAAAGCCAGCAGCTGCTGGGCAGAGCACTCCCAAGGCCACAGAAACTCCTCTGCCATCCGTAACAACAGAGCCTGAGGTAGCCGTGATTGCTGCTGATTTTCCTTATGTTCATACTAACAACAGAAACCAGAGGTTCTGCCAGGGGTGACATTAATCTTACTCATCCTTCCCCTCTGCCAGCCCGCTATGATACTACACTACGGCAGAGGAGCATTTGGAAGACACAATGTACGGTGTGGTTAAGGAGAGATTGGTGGGAATCATCTGATGGTTCCCCTACGTGGACACATAAAGCCTTGTTTGTCTGAGACCAGAGGGAAACAAAAATCTCATTAGCAAAAAGCATGCACAAGGAGATAAAGGTTGAAGCCTCATTCTCCCTGGAAAAATGGCTTTCCTCTAGAGCAACCTTAAAGGAAAGATATATTTATAGCCTCAGTGATTTGTCAACTAGACACAAAAAGTCCCGCAGAATTGCATTATCCCATACACAAAAATACTGCTCTGCAATAAGCCACTGTCATGATGTAATATGCACGAATGTATTCTGCCTCATGTTTCTATAGGAGACAAATTTCATGACAGCTTGTTTTCTGGTTTACCTGCAGAAGAGCTGATGTGAAAATGCTCTTCCTCCCCATTTCTCCTCTCAGAGGGAGGTGACTCATAACATTAACTCATTGGAATAACCTTGTTATCATGAGGCAGCTGATGATACAACCCTTCATAAAGTAACAGAGTTGATCTTTCAGCAATGTAAAGGATGGGGCTGCCTGCCCTCTGCTTCTCTGAAAATTTCGCTTGGCATTCCTCTGTGGTTTTCTCTCTCTGCTGAACTTGGTAACAGCGTATGTTTTTTTTTTCCCTTGAAAGAAATGCAGGTCATCCAAACAATGTGAGAGAGGCAAACAAATAAAATAAAAGGATGAGTCACTAAGACAAGAGGTGTGCTCACAGTCCCCAAGGTTTGGGGCCATAGTTGTCACATGCCAAGGAGAACACTGAAGTGAAAGGAAGTGTAATGCCAGAAAAGAAAAACATAACTTTTGTTTTGGCTTCACTTTATGCTTTGAAAACGCAAACCACAAAAGTGCTCCATTTTAGAGGGCAATCATGCTGTAACCCTCCTACTGACCTCTGCATGGAAGTGCTGAGAAATTCCATGCCTGAAAAGGATGTAATTAGTAATAATGATTAAGAATCGTACAATAATTAGCACTTAAGAAAACCACTTGTCCTTCAGAGCTTTCAGTTAAAAAACAGAAAGAGATAAAAAACAGGAAGAGAGAGAGTAAACATGATCCAAATCAGTATATGATACTTTGGAACAGAAACGGGATCTGCTTTTACATATGGAAAGAGTCAGCTGTGTCCTAGGTTCTAACTGTAATTCCACTGTCTGAAAAGAACAGAGCAAAAGATAAGAGTAACACTGGAGAATATTCCAGGCCAAGAAATAAATGAGAAAGTATCAACTGAAAAGCAACTTTCTGAGGAGAAAACATCTGGATAGCATTTGGACCCAAGATATAACAAATTGTTAGTTCTAACAAAACTTCATCACTTCAAGGTTATTCCAGTGAGATAATACCATATTCTTATGATACTAGCTCCATGCAATCTCAATCTCCCACTCTGAATCCTCACACCCAAAAGCCTCACGCACTCGTTTGACTCTCAGCCATGTGCTACCAGGCACTGCTACAACTCTGGCGCACCAAGGTGAATGCTCACTAAACCCAGTCTCCAACAGAGATCTTCACCTCTGTTCTTCATAACTCTAATCTCATTATACTGACTTCTTATAGCTTGAGTAGTGGACTCCTATCTGCAATTTCTCCGTGGCCCTGCTCTGCCCACTTTATTTACTTTCAGTGGCTCCCAAGTCTTTCTGGAACTGCTCTTTTATTGTTTTATACCATATGCTGTTGCCCCTTTGAAGACTGAGATTATCTTCTGAGCAACTAACAAAGGCATAAGCCTGTCCATGTTCACATGCCCACTTTTTCAAGATGTCTTTGAAAATACAACTATAAGGCAAAAATCAGAGCAGTGCAGGAAGGGAATTCATCATTAGCGCTGCTAGGGGTATGAATCCACCCTATTTCATTTTACAAGCATATTCTGAAACCACAGACCATCAAGGCCAATGGTTTCAGTACACTTTCTCTACACATTTTTTATTTGTTTGCATACTCCTCTTTTCAGTTAATGTACTGTGCAGGCCAAGGCCCGTGTGTTTGCCCAAGTGACACATGCAGCGCTGCCTGGCACATTCAGAATTCACAGACGGATGAGAGTTTGGGGCACTACATGTCTGGAGTGAGTGTTTCACGAATTGTACTGCAACTTTTTAATAAAACAGCCAGAGTATTCACATAATTAAGCCTGATGTCACTCCCAGAAGGTTTCCAAGTCAGAGAGATTGGTTTTATAGCAGGCACTCACGCAGCGTTCCGAACCTCATTCTCCCTTTTTCAGGATGTATGTTCACACCTGTCCAGAAACTCATTGCTTGCTTTTAACCTAAATGCATTTTTCTTCTTCACCATTTTCCAAGTCTGTAAATCTGTTCATTACCTTATACAATTTATTGCTTTCCTTGAATATGCTGCATTGTTTAGCAGCTCTCAGTACTACTGCTGGTTTCAGACCTCATTTTAACACTTCACCTCCTTCTCGGAGCTTCAGGATCACTGAAGCAGCCAAAACACAGAAACTCCCTCTTCATCCATTGTGCATCACCCCACACTTCAGTCATCTTCTCTGTTTCAGAGATGATACTCCCTCCCAAGCAACCATCTACTTCCACAGCTGAAAACAGACCCCCGTGCTAAGCACCATGGTTCCCACCTCAAGGGATTCAAATTTGCTCTATAGCTTTTAATTCCTTCTTGGAAGAAAAAAAAAAAGTCCCTTCACGTTACTGCCTTTATCAGCGACATCATACACCTAGGAAAAAAGAACACCTAAGAAAATAGAATATTCATGTTATTTTCTCTGCGAAAAGCTGCTGCATGTTCCAGGAGATGAACTGCACTCAGCTGCAAAGGCTGCCACCTGTGACTCTCCCGTTCTTTGACAGCACAGGCTGTTTCACAGATCACACTTGCTGCTCATCAGTGCCAATTAGGAATCATTTTCCTTGCATTTAGTTTTGCACTAATGCAACTAACAGCATCAGGCATGTTAGCAGGATCTGTGCATATACAGCTGACCTAAACCTACTTATTCAATTTTCTATTCCATTTATTTCTGCTATATTACTACTTGAGTTTGGGAGTGTGGGAATGGGGACATAGAGAAGGGAAGATGAAAGAACCTCCTGACCAGATTCACACCATCATTTACGCCTACTGTAACTACAAAAGTTACTTGGGTCACCTGAGGACAAAATAGGAACCATCAAATTGCAATTGATCTGTGCTGATTTTCATCAACTGAGAGTTTTAACTTTAACAACACAAGCTTCAGGGACTATGAAGTTCCCCAGGCAGGACCCCCACACAACCTTGCTTACCTCCATGCCAAACATGGTGTTATAGTTTCCTCCTTCCTCCTGCCCTCATAAAATAAGTTTCTGCCAACTCAGCCATCACCTGCCAACAGTAGCTTGGCATTGCCTTTTCTGCCTCAGTTAGGCAAGGCACCATCCTTACACGGGGCACACGTGCCGACCAGATTCAGCACAAGAGTACTTAATGGGATATACACAATGCAGAAGGAGCCGCCCATAGTAACAGTTGCAAAATGTGGGTCCTAACCGCACGAAGTTGTGCAGGACTGTATGCGTGCCAAACGAGTGTCAGCCAGACCCCTACAATGGGGGCCTTGAGCAGCAAGGAAAGTTACGTTTAAGTGCTCACCTGCTTGTGCGTGTGTTCAGTTGATTGATACAAGGCTTCGTTCACCAGTGGAAGTGTGAAATCAATTTCGTATAAATTGGAACATACACACAAAAATCTTATCACTGCCTGAAGATATATTTCCATTAGTATGTTCTCTGTTTTCTTCAATCAGCTTAGTATTTATGGGGTGGCTGAAAAAGAATCCTATACATTATGTATTAACATTGATTTTAAGCAAGTCATTCAATTCATAACCGTGAATTACCTAAGAAAACAGAGGGCTTATCTTATTTTTATTCTCTAAAGAAAATTAAGTATTTAATTATTCATGGGATTTTACTGTTGAATTCAGTAAACAGGTCCTTAAAAACAACAAAGGGGGATAGAGATAACTAGCCATGGTACAGTTATACGATGTCATTAATAATTCCAGTGTTTACTGCACTTCTTAATTTAAGGAAGTCGTGGTGCTTATTTAGAAAGAAAGTTGCATCTAATAAAAAAAAAATAGCCCCCAGTTCCAGCATTTTCTGAATTTACATTTGAAAAAGGCTCATTTTCACCTGAGGCCTTTATCTTCTGTTTAGACCAGTTCTGCTCTGCTGACCACTCATTATGGTAACAGGCTGTAATGAAAAATTCCATGGAGGAAGCAGATCAATTACTCAACGACATTCACTTACCGATATTGATTAGGCCATGCACTGTTTGACTTCCCCTTTGATTCCTTCTGTCGTGAGAAAATGGTTACGCCCCTCCTGTAGGGCAGAGGAAAATGGAATTCATGAAAATGGAATTACTTTTGAGGTTTATAAAAATCCTATCTAACTTGAATGGAAAATGGCCAATTAAATACATTAAAGAGCAAAACCTCGTAAAACAGCACAGGCTCAGAAATTTGCTCTGACCATGCAACCCTGTGGTGAGACGATTTTGCATAGTACCATACAAGCCAATGACCAGATCAACAGCATCCAGGAATGCAACTCTGCTTCATTACTAGCTTTCAAGCATTTTTTAGATAATACTTTTTTCCTTCTATCTCTTACAAATTCACAGACCCCCAATTTCCATTTCCTGGATTTTTCATTACCCCCAATTTTTGGTTATCCTCATCCTGCAACTTTTGCTATCTTCTGATGATAGGTCTGTTATACTTAGCCAAGAGCTAAGTTGTTCTGCTAACACATTCTTCTGATGAATCTGTTGCTTTATCAGTCCTTAAAGTGTCAGTTTTTTCATTATTGCGATGTTTTTTATTCCATTAAAAAAAAAACCTTACAACTAACTATTAATTTTTTATGAGTTATCATCAGTTACAATCCATTTATATCCAGGCAAAGTGCAACAGTTTATAAAAATGTGTGTTGTGCGCCATGGGACTGATGAGGTGCTGTAACTTACTGAGCAAAAAATACTTTCCCTAGTCTGCTCTTCTAAAATTATTCTTACAGCTGAGAAAGTCTTATGGTCAGGCCAAAGTCTAACTGCCTACATCTGCCCTCCTGCTTGTTTTTATTGCTCTTGCTAAAAATGTGATCAACAAGGAGATGTAGCCTGCCAGAAACAGGCTAGCTCGTAGCCTCAGCACTCCTGCTGACTTCCCAAGCCACGGCAGCCAGGAGCACACTCAGGGACTGGAGGCGCGTGCAAGCCCCCCGGGCGACCCGTACGCAGTTGCTCTCCTATTGTACGTCACTAGTTCACAAACACTACTGGAGCCATGAGGAGTTTTTAGTTGTAGCCCTACCCCGCTGTGCTTTTTACCTTAAAACCTCTCTCACATGCCTGGAAATTTGTTTGTCAACAGCCAATTTCTGCAGCCTACCTTACTCAGAAAACGTGGTATCACCACTGCAGTTACCTGCTCAGGTGTGCTCCGTTTTCCGGTGCTGCCCTTTTTCATGCCACGTTTTCCACCATGAAGGCCCAAGCCCTACTGAGCGCTCAGCACACCCTCCACCAGCGCCCACCTCTCATGAATGCCCCTAATGTCTGCTAGCTTCCCCCAAAAGCCACTTTGTGACCCTCTGCCTGCCCTTCAGGCTCTGCATCTTCCCAGCGCCGCTTTCCTTTCCCACCTCTCTTTCGGGAGAAAGGCGTCCTGCCAGGTGCCAGCACTGCACCCTTGCCGTCCCTGAGATGACCCTCTCGACACCTGAGCAGCTCTGCAGAAGGCAAAGCCAGTGGCTTTGTTCTTTGAACACTTCACTTCCTTCTCATCTCCTGCCCGCACCTCATCCCTCCTCTTTCTTCTCCTTTCCCATAGCATGAGGCCACAACTTCATGCTCTGCAAAAAAAATGCATGTCTATAAGCTAAATGTTTTAAGAGTCAGGGTACAGTTCATTCTTCACAGCTGTTTCACTGTAATATATACCCGCTGAGACCAGCAACAGAGGGGCTGAAGAGCGCCAGTGGGAAAGATGCGTTTGTCATTTGACCACGTAGCTATGAGGAACCGGCAGGATCGTTTTAGTACAGGTAATTCCTCTTGAAAGAGGGTCTATCGACCGGTTTTGGAATGGCAGATATGAAAGGGGGAAGTAACAACTAAATCCCAAAGGCAGAAAAAATATCAGGGATTATTTTGAAGTTTCTAATTCAGTGCTCTGGAGTTTCTAATTTGGGTTAAGAGTGTTTTTAGAAGGGCATAGTGTAGATCTGATTCCTTAGCTAAGGGAGCACTGAGATGGAAGAAGATGCACACGCATGTATCTTAGGGACCCATGGGTGCTCCTGGATTTAATCCAGAAATGGAAAATATCAAGAAATTTACCAACCTATTTAAGGTGGTCAAAACTACATCTCCTTGGCTGGTGCCTGCACTGACTTCTTCTCTGGCCCATTTCATATTTTTGGCCCATCTATGCCTTCACAAATCTCTAATTCAAAAAGTAAGGCTGATTTTCCATTGTATGGTGAAAGATTCATATGGAAATTGTTCTTCTGGAAAACTTTGTTGGAAGCAAGCCCAAAACAATTCTAGGGTAAAGAAGCCTGTCCTTGCTGTCTCTGTCAAAAGAAATGCAAGCGCCAAAGAATTGGTGCTTCCATATATTTGCATCAATAATAAAATTTCTAAATTATTTTTCTTTCTATTAATATCTTAACTACCACAGTTTGTTGTTGCTTCTGAAAGGTACTGCACTGCAAATAATCCAAAGCATTCTTAGCTAAATAAGAGAAAAAAAGAACAAAGATACCAAATTCATTTCATTTGCTTTGTTTCCCACCCAGTTTCATCAATCAATACAACATACTATCTGCAATTCTGTTGCTCTCATAAAGACCTTTTGTTCATGACTTTGGGGATATATTTTAGAAAGTTAGCAAATTTAGAAAATGACAGGCTGCCCAGGTAATTTTTCTAATTTATCAATAATTCTCTTTTGCTCACACAGAGGAAAAAAAGTAGTAAAAAAAACACAGTAGGTCTGTAACGGAACTCGAGAAAGAACACCCTGCAAATTTGAACAACATTTTAATTCGCAGTGACCACACTCTCATCATTCTAAACAAGTAATTCACAGTCTAATCACACTCTTGCTGGCCTGGGCAACATGTACCACAGATATTCTGGCATACAATGTCTTAAATGTCCTAGCCAGTCTTTTTTTTTTTTTTTTTTTTTTACCCATTCTTTCTCTGCAGAGCAACAAGTAGTACTCTCTGCCTAGCCAACGACAGCAGCGAGGGCTGCTCTTCTCCCTGCCACGCACGTAGTCATGCTCTGCCCATCTTTGGGGAGCAGCTTTCTCCACCGGAGAAACGCTCGAGCCTTTGCCTTTGGAAGCACCTCTTCTCTCCCTCTTTCATCTGCAGGGGGACCCTGTACGACCCTTTATGAAGTCTGCCAGTAGGAAATCAAGTCCTCCATCCCATCCCTAGCACCTGCGGCAAGCCTCCAAGACCCACAGGCCAGCAGCCCTTCCAAGCGGCTCCAAGTGACCATATGCCCCACACAGCAACTGGGCAGGATGTTGGTTTAAAAAACATAGGATAACTCCAAGGAGAGGTAAATCTGTTCCTTACATTCCCTTCCCTTTCCACAGTAAATTTCCCTTTAGGTACAGCCACCCTGATTAGAGGAGTGAAATGCATTTTAACATGTCCATTAATTAGCTTTCCATAATTTCAGTTTTTACGTAACTTTAGAGCATAGATGTTCTTTCCCCGCTAAATACAAAGATGCGTGTAAGTATTTTCACATAACGCATGGATAGGATAGATTTACTTAATAGCACTATAGATATGGGTTACAACATACCTTAGATATCACTAAAAATAGAAGAGAACAGTACAGAAGTTGTACTGCTGAAGTGTTGCAATGTCTCAGGGCAACACTTGAAAGAAGGAATAAGTACAATATTCACACTTGGTATTCACAGCCTGTTTGTTATGCATTTCTAGAAATGTGTCCCCCGCCCTTAATTAAAAAGAAAGCTAAAAGAGTAGGAGGAACAAAAATGTTCTCCACTTCAATGACACTATTGGAAAATAATTATTTCAAAACTGCTTATCTGTTAAAAAGCTGGCAAGCTACCAGGATCTTGATTGCTGTAAGCAATTTTATAACTGCTCTACACAGATAAATTTAACAGAGAAATTAATTTCAGTCTCGTAGTAAGTCTCATCTCATTACCAAAACGACGTCTGTACTGCAACGGAGCCTTGCACAAAGGAGTTAGTAGAGGATTTTGTGTGCAGACATTTAACAACTGCCTAGAAAAAATCCACTTCGAAACTCCTAGTGCCATTCAACGCTTCTTTCTAAACATAATTCTTCCTAATTGTGAAACAGGAAGTGAAATACTGCGAAATAAAGTGAAATTCTTCCCAGTTTCATTCGTATTTTGCCCACTGGATCTGAGGAAAGCTACCTGACTGCCTGGAGCCATCACTTATTCTCTGTTAGGAACATGTCCCTAGGAGCAGTAATAAGAGTGTCGCTCCTTCGAAGAACCGTACTGACTATGCCATCCCGCACCTTGGGTTTTTTTGCGATCCAGAGAACCTAAAAACTTGTTTTAGGTCAGGCTTCTCTGAGGTAGACACACAGAGACGGTACAGACACAGTAACAATACAATTAAACAATGAAGATGGTCAATGAGTAAAAAAAGTGGTCTCCTTCCTTCATGCCACCATGCTGCCCTTTTCTAGGACTCAACTTTCCACAGGACGTTTCTATTACACCCTTAACTCCTCCAAGAAGTCTTTGAAAATGCTGGAAAATACAACACAACCAAGATCCAAAATTAAAACTTGACAGCAGATTCAGCAATAAGCTCTGGATGCTTTAGGCCAATTTATGGCCACTGTGCTCTGCAAAAAAAGGCACAAAACAATAACAGAGTGCATAACAGCTCATAAATCCTGCCACACTAGCGCTCGTGCTTGCAGCTCTCAGATGGCACTGCTTGAGCAGCTGCATTATGAATAGCCTGATTTTTCTCTTCTACCATTCTTATTGGTGTTCTTGTTATGGCACATCAACCAGGGTATAAAAAAAAAATGAGCGCATGATATATCCTGATGAAAATCCTGATACGGATTTCAGCTTCGATAACACATAACTTCGCTGTACAGCATCTCATCTTTGGGAGCCACAATGCCATTTTCTGCTACTAGACACCCCATCCAACAAACTGCAGAGAGCAGATTTACTGGCACAGAAAGCATTTCTTCATGAGCTACTCCTCACACATTCACTGGTGTACTTGACCACGCAAATCAGTACCTTTTCTCAGAGCACACGCTGTGAGTAGTAAGAAAGCAGTCTGTTCTCTTCAGTCCCGCACATCCTTGTGACCACAACTTCATTTCACTATTTTTTCCAGTACAGAATCAATTTTGCTTCCTTGGCATAAACTCATCCAGAGATTTAAAGAATGTGCATGCATTTAATACAGCAGATAGATACTTTTTTTGTTCTTGAACTTTTCCACAGAAAATGAAGATAGAAATCCTCCCCTAAGATTTCTTTGGTTATGATTAACTGTATCTGATTTTTGACCTAAGTTTCTTGACCTGTCTCCTCAAAGATGTTTTTCATTGTTCCTTTCCTTGTTTTCACAGCAACCTTTCCATGACTCTCATTAAGTTTTTTACTGATTTCTTAAAATTCTGTAAAGAAATAGTGATTTTGGGGTTTTGTGGTTTGGGTTTGGGGTTTTTTGGTGTGTTTTTTTTAACAAAGCACAGAGATTTTTACATATGTCTCTTAAAACAAAACAAGGATTCTGGACAATGGTCATCACCACCTCTCTTGCAGTAGTTAGAAAAAATTTTACTTAAATAGGTGGTACTGTTGTCAGTCTCTCACTTCACCAGCTTCTGCAACAGCACAAGCTTACTGCAGTCCAAGGTGGGGAAGGAATCTTCCCTGGGCCCCATTTAAATACTTCACATATGGGAGCATCAGTCAACAGTACCGAAGCAAGGCATCCGTTCCATTTAAATTTTTTTAATAAATGCTAAATAGAGCTAATATCAGTCTCCAGTGATTAATACAACCCAGTTAGCACCTTAGAGAGAAACACTGAGGCATCGTAGTTGAAAATTTTGATGGTGATCCATGTAACGACTGCCCACCCACATCCAGGTTGTAGGAGATAGTATTTTAAAGGAAAAAGGAGACTAACGCAATGAGCTAGGTCCCTTCCCTTTTATTGCCATACATGTATTCCCTTTCCTTGTTTTTGCTTCCAGTGTATCTTATAAAATGCAGTGGAAATTACTTTATATGTGCATGCATATATGCTTAGATGTCTGTATGCTATAACTGCCAGAAATGCATCAAAATAATGGAATCTCTCATTTAAAATAGAATGGAAAAACCGTATCAGGTTCTGTGCAACTGCCTCCAGAAGACACGAAAATAGACCTTTCTCCCATCTGAGATTCCCACTAAAGTCAAAGAAGTCTCTTTAGCAGCTGTTGTAGTTTATAAGCTAATGCAGAGGCGCAAGGCTTTATGTTTCTCCTTTAAGCAAAACACAAATGAAGTTCAGACGTGCAATATTTTCTGAGGCCAACAGATAACAACCAAAATTTCAGTTAGACTTTACTGCAAAAGCTGTTAAGATTTAAAAGTAATGTTCCAGTTCATATAAATGAATATTAAAGATAGACAGTTTATGTCCCAATTGTTTCTGCACATTGTTTTATACTTAATTGTCTTCAATTTGGGTAATAGATTTTGAGTGGTGGAAGGGACTGTTCCTAACACTCTGCATTTCACACACCGTGACTACCGGCTTTCAAAGCTCAGCTGCGTAGGAAAATGCATCCGAGAGGATTAAGTTCCAGTTCCAGCCCAGACCTTTGCTAATAATAGTTTTTCTTTCTCTCCTCTATCAAAAGCAAAGGCAACATCTAATGCCTCTGATTTATTGGAAAACATATGCCTGAACTTTTTCAAGAACGCTCTCTTTACAGCCTGTTTTTTTCTGAACAGGTTGTTAATGGGATCTGTTTGGGGTTTTCCTACTGGGTCTGCAACACCTCGAAGTAAAGTTACTTTTCAGTTTCCAGACCTCCTCATGCTTTATGCCGCTTGCATCAAGGGGTACATTTGCTATAGCAGCTGTTCCTCCCAACGGAGGAACGGATTTCAAGCTTTTAAAATAGTTACCTGTTAAAACAGAACAAACCTTAAGGTACAACAGTCAAAGGGACTATTAATTTCACCAGCTTGGAATACAAAAATGCTTATCGCAAAAAAACATCTTCCTACACTATATGGCACAGAAGTACAGCTGAATGAGAACTTTTCTTGAAAGATGATTCGTTGCAAATGCACCAATTTATCTCAGCACTTTTTTACTGAGGCATGACCTTTCAGGAAAGCTACCAATTTTAATAAAAGAACTTTCACTGACAAACATTTCTCAGCTCCAAATCGAGTTTTCAGTCCACATCAGATAAAAAAATTTAGCTGCACCCATTCAGAGCAGGGACCAGGGAAGCGAGAGCTACAGCTTACGCCACGTGTGATGGGGATCTGACTGAGAGTTTTAGTTTTTTTGCAGGACGGGGTCACGCTTCCAAGTGGAGGTTTAATCAGCTCTGGATGTCTGGCTTGCGGCAAACCACACGGGTTTTGCCCTGTGGTCCTTAGGAAGTTTTTTTCTTTAGCATCTCTGAGGTTTGGCTGGGTCTGCTTGCTGCTCACCTCAGCAGCTTCTCGGTTCCTCTGCACGAGCTGCAAATTCTCAGAAAGTTGCTACAAGTCCTTCCTTCCTGAACCTCTTCTGCCTACCACTCAATGCACACTGAAAGCTTCCCTCCCTTAGCAGGGGCTGCATCCTAAAACTTCTCAAGTGTAAGTTTTATCTACTTTTTGAGTTTTACCTCCAGATAAAACTTCTCATATTTGCATGAAGGAAAAGAGGAATATGTGGTTCTATGCAATTTTAGGCACTGGAGCACGTAAGTACCGTGACACCACCTCGCAAAGCCCGGGAAATAAATGTGGCAGCATGTCCTGTGCAATGTTACTACACACCTACTAGGGACACATTGACCCAAGAACACAACAGGTGAAAGTACTACAATGCGCCAAATCAGCTTTACATCAGCAGATTTAGGCTATCCTTGGCTACAACACTCCTGAATAGAACAAATGCAGAACTGGCTCTTCAGCAAGGGATTACTAGTTTGTCAAGGAAATTTCATTCTAGATTTAGTATCTCCTAGAGCTCAGGAGCAGTCCAAAATCTTAAGTTTTCCTCTTTAATGCCACGATCAGTGTTTTGGATCACTGTCTGATCTTTAAAGTCACAGAGAGTTTGTGGAGCTGGTATTTTTGATTAGCAAGATCTACAAGTCAAAATACTTGTGCAACTGTCCAAAATTTTATAGAAATTATAGGTGGAAAAGTTACTTGTCTGATATGGAGATATTTTCTTTATCTTCATAACAGTAGCACCTGTTTGAACACCTTTCATTCTAACTTTAAAATTTACCTGCTCTTGAAAATGGCATTACACCACCTCATCTGAGTTCTGAATAATTCTTATTAAAATTATGGCCTTGTCCATCAAAAATAAGGTACACTTGCGCATTTTAGATTGAATTGCTTGGTAACACCTTTTTCCGTATAAGCTAATTTTAAAGAATTCTCTTGATTGTATTTGTATTGCTGCTTTCTTCAGCCCATAGAATAGTCTATGGGCTCTAGTCTATACTAGAGATAAACAAGCGATTTATTTCAACTGTAACTTGGAAACTTTGGGATTAATTGTAAAAAATGTAACTTTCATCATGAGAGGAAAGCGGGTATGTAGGCTGCTAAAGGCTAATCAGGTGCTGAACTCTAACACAATAATTTCCTTCCAAGCTGTCAATTTTTTGTGAGAAAAACAGTAAATTGGTTCTAATTAATATCTCCTTATTATAGACCCGTTCAGCCTTCAGATAAGAATGAGTGACTAGAGAGGCTTTGACCTCTGCTACTTTCCCTGCAGAGGCTGGATCTGAAATTCCGCCTCAACCCCATGAAGTTTTAGCATGCCTGCAGCCATTCTTTACTTCAACACTTTTTTATTACACATCCTTTTTTATTCTACACTTTTTATTGCATTTAGTTACCATGTTATGTCAGCCCTTTGGAAATCCAAAATACACACACCACACAATTAGAACTACAGCCAATTCACTGGACTTCAAGGAACTTTTGTGAATAGGTTTTGGTGTGGTCTTCCTCTCCTGTCAGAGCCATTTGCTTCACACCCTTTCCTGGGAAGTCCATGTGTTCCAGGTTTACTTAAACCAGTTTTCAGTGTCATAAGAAGCTAAGTCATAATCTTTGTAGTTTTTTTATGCCAGTGCTGCCTGAGGAGCTGAGCCTACAAAAGGCTGAGTAAGAAGAGGTTTTTCTCCAGCTCCACTAGGGTCAGTAGGTTTTTAACTGTGTTCTTTCAGTGCCCTTTAGAAAACATTCCAGAAAAAGGCAGGACAATTTTGCCTCTAAATTATTAGCAACTTACTGAGGGGCCAGCATAGATCTGCTGCAGCCCATTTAGGACTAAAAGTCATTTTTGAAAGACGCTACACTCAGGAGGTGACAAAAAAGCACAGCACAAGAGTTACACGTGCAAAGATACGCACGCACCTCACCTGGAGACTGAATACAAATAGCTATACATTGTCAAATACCTGCTGCTTTAATTACCACGTTTATGCAAACAGCTGAGTGCTCACTGATTTCAACTTAAAAAGTCACTTTTTGAACACATACATTTTTAGAGTACGCCCAATTCTTACCCCCAACTCCACTGCTAAGGTAAGTTTAAGCAAAACTTAGCTGCTTTCTTTGCTGTTTCCAAGATGACTCAATTGGCTGTACGCAGGGAACGTCTGCGAGTCTTACATAAGGCACGTCTGTCTTACAGCTCAAGCTTTTAGTCTTACTTTAGTAACATCAGATCCAGAAATAAGCTTAAGGCTAAACAAATGAGTCTTAAAACCATTACTGTCCTTCACTGGTGCCAGATCACATCAGTACAAGGCACTTAATTTGCTCTGGCTTTTAGTTTTAAATCAATCATTCCAGAAGTTCATACACATTATTCTTGTAACTTCTTTTGGTTAATAATGAAAGACACAATGACAATTACATTTAAAATAAAAAAGCTTAAACATTCTAAAGCCATCTGATTTCATTATGCAAATGAGATAACATGTTAATAACAACACATTCCATTTCAGTAGTATGACTTGACTTTGTACTTAAGTCATTTCAACTTCATTAATTATGTGGAAGGTAGAAGAGTCAATTTAGGTCATAGTCAGGTAGCACACACTTATGGAAATACACCATAAGGCATACCTGTGATAATGGCATTCAAATAAAATTTAAATATATGTATTAGTTGCCCTCATAATTATCAGTGTGAAGTGAAGGACGTACTTGGGAGTTTATCATCTGTGCCACAGTACAACACATTTTAATTTTCTTAAAAATCACCCAGGCTGGCCCCACACGGTCTGCTGGGGAGATGAGCTCGTGTACAACGGAGCTGCTCACTTCCAGCTGGAAGCAGAGACATGGCCCTCCCGTCCCACTGTCAGCTCAGCGCTCTGGCTTGCATCAGCTAGGACACAGGAGAGACTGATTTGTTGCTAAGCACACATGAACCATGCCAGAGGCACCTGAATGCCCGCCCAAAACTTGCTGATGAGACAAACCAGGCTGGGTATCCATGACCAACAACCCCTTGGCTGCTGGACTGTTCCTCATTCAAGAAACCGCTAGATACCAGCTGAACAGCATCTTCAATTCCTACGGTGCTGTCCTTCTTCCCTGCAATGCCTCTCATCTGCTGAGCATCCTACCTAGTTATTACAGCATGCGCAGAGAGCACAATATGCTAAATACGTATCCTGAGACCCGTAATTTTCATTCACAGGCAACTGCAGTTGTCATCTTCTTCTTCTAACAAGATGACTTTACAGGGTCTGCTACTTAGTTTGTTCAAAGAAAACACTGCAGTTTACTGTTCTGGGTTACTTCCCAAATACCTGTTAGCATCACAAGGCTTAGGGACTTAGTAACAGCTATTATATGGGCAAGCTATGTTCTAACTAGTCAAGCATTAGATCTCTTGCTTAGAAGCTGGCCTTTGACAGGTGCTAATTTTGTAACTTGTCCATGTAGCTACGGGTAGGCAGAACAGATGTGGTCACGAATCTGTGTTCAAAAAGGGGAGGATTATGTCACTGCAAAACACAGACAATCAAAGAGCCTGGCATAGTTATACCTTCTCCACTGTGAGGGGGTATAGCTGAGCAATCATTATTTAGAATAAAAGTGAGCTGGTTAGTAAGTGTTGGGAAACAACTGAATAGGGACAAACACAAGAATCTTAAAGCTGGGAGATGAAATGAGATACGCTGTCCTTCCAGAGGCAGATTTGTGCTGTGAGGTTAAGGATGGCATATTGGCTATGCACAACCTTTTCTGCTTACCTGTCCCTTCTTGCTTGAGGCAGGATAAGTTTCTAGGGAATGTAAAAGCATATGGATCTGGTTTCCTAAAGATTTAGCAATTATTCATATGGGAAATTACTGGAAATACAAAAGAAGAGGGGAAAAACAATCACTAGACACTGGATTTAACTTAATTTGCTCCTGTTGTAATAGTATCAGATAACGTTTTTACCTACAATCAAAGCAAGAATTTTGGATTTGGATTTGGATTTGGATTTTCAAGCTTCCTTGAAAGAAGAATGTCCGTGGATAAGAAAACACACATTTTGATTTAAGGAAAAAAGTTCTCAATTCACTTGTGTTTATACAAATCCAAAAAAAGGCATTCAGATAAAAGTAGCAAGTGAACTTTGAGTTAAATAAGCTGCAAAAGCTTTTCATAAGCAAGAGCTAAAACTCCGAAGTGTCAGTCATTTTTGCATGTATTATGATAATTTTTTTGTTGAAATGCAGTAAGAATCTCTTACACTAGGGAAAAATATTTTCAATATAGATACAATATTAAAATGTAAAAATATGGGCATAAGTTTGGCTCTTGACTGTATACATGCAGCTTTTCTGAAGGCTGCACAGATGCAAAGCAGCTGAATTTTACCTTTGACCTCAATTTTCAGGTAAGATTTCTGCCATACTTTGAAATACAAAAAGTAATGATGAAAGTCACGTGATCTACCCTGCACTCACCACATACAGTTAGAAGTGAGAAACAAAATCAATGACTTAGATGATCAAAGACTACACACTGATCCTGTAACTTCGGTGTCAGCACAATTATAACCATAAATCCTGCTCTGTTACGTACGTGTTTCCTGTTGAAGTATATGCTCTGTGGGCACAAATACAGAGAATTAAATTCCGCACCAGCCTCTGCTCCTTCTGGTGTAGTTGCACCTGGTTGCGCCAGTGGTGAATTTGGTTCTTTGGTCCAGTATTTTTCAGAATTTTGTTAGAGGGTGAATTTTTGCTCATATATCCTTCAGTTGGCTTTTCTTTGTCCCAGTTCCTCTAGTGTCCCATATAAGAGCAGCATGAATGCTTCACCCAGCAGCACTCACCAGGTTTACACGCTGGCCTTGCAAATTTTTGTGATCTCTCTGAGGAAGCAGTGGAGAGATAGTTGCTCCTCAAAGGACATGGGGATAACCTCAGAAAATGCCCATAACAGCGACAGGCAAGCTCAAAAAACTGTAAAGGCATGTTTCAGTGCGGCACCCTGTCCAGGATAATACAACTTCTTTTAACATTAATGTTTTCTTTCTTGAGTGCTTTCCCACAGTGATCTCACAAAGTGGCTGACTGGAGCTGTTTCTCAAAAAAAATGGGAAATATGGAAGAAGACAGGTGTGTCCAGGTGTCTCCATCAAACTGGACACCTGGACAACCTAAATGCACCATGGGGTGATGAACAGTGAACATATTTTGGTGTAGTTGCCTTACAGACGGTATTGGTCAGCAGAAATAACTACTTTCCGTTGCAGCACAATGGCAGCAGCATTAGCTCATCGCTCTTTAAATGATGCTGGGAAATTACAAGCGGATTGATGTCAGCAGCAAAGCACAAAACTGACGCTGATGAGTCCACGGTGGAGCTATCAATACGAGCTTTTCAGGGATTCACAGAAGAGAGAGACCCCAGGGCAAGCAGTAGATACTCCCAACTTCCCCACTGACCTTGACACAACAGCCGCTGGCAAAGCACTGCTCAGCCCTCTGCAGGAGCACACATCTGCATGGGTGATGGCTTGCATCAGCCCCGGGGGGTCCCCATTTCAGGGGCACTTGTTCTACAGTGGGATTTCATCTCCCGCTCCACCTGATAGAGCTGAGCTAACAAGCTGTGGGGTCCCTCTGAAGGTACGCTGAAGAGTACACCTCTCCCATGGAGCGACTACGTACAGGAACTGAACAAAGAACAGGAGCACACAGCTTCAGCAAAGACTCTCAAAAGGTTTCACATTGCCTAGGGTTGTAAAATCCACAAGTTAGTCCTGAAAACAATACCGTAACTAGCTGTTCACAGACTACAGCTGCTTCTGGGACCTTAATAACTAATTTGTTACATCGTACCTTTTAGGAGCGCAATTAAAAAGTTATGTCAGCTTACAATGAAAAGCATATTGCAGTATTCACCAGCTTTGTTTGCCTTTTCAAAATATTCCTCTTACTACAACAATTTTGATGTTATCTCAGGAGATTTCTGATTTACTTGCCATCTTATTTAGCATTTACACTTCGGTGGAACCTAAAAGTCATAGTCAGGATTCGGCCCCATTCCATGAAACATCACGCGTGCTAATCCTTTTTTAAAGCTAGCTATTACTCAAGTCTTTGTGGGAGAAACCCCTGGCAAGCTTTTAAAGGACAAAGTACTTCCAACATGGAACTGTAACATCGGCATTTCTTTTTTGCATTGTAAGAATTACGTGTTATAATTGTATACTATGCATAAATTCAATATGCAGTCTTCATAAAACAGTTTCTCCATTTTTTGCCTTGATTATTGATTACAGATTTCTGCTATGAACCAATTCTGAACAGGTTCAGCTGAGACCGGTGTAAACATCTGTGCCTGTTGAATTTACCTGTCATCAAACAGACAGCGAATTAAAGTCAGGAATAATTTAAGAAGGACAATACCTGTTTCATTTCTAAGCACAGGTGCTATGTGAATAGGGCAATAACTCCCTTCCGACCAAATAAAAGTACTGAAGAATTACTGTAGCTGCTGCTCAGTATGAGCAGAGAACAGGGCAGCAGTTGTGCAGGAATAATATGCAGGACTCTGTAGCACAGAGGGGCACAATAAAGAAATCATGGGCAGCCTTCACTTTACATTTCCAGGCACATCCTGTTTTACCAAGCAACGTCCTGCATTTTGCTTCTCCTGAATTATCTCACTGTTAGTCACAACTCAGGAGAAAATATCAAAACATTACAGAGTGATACAAAGCCACCTTCAGTTTTTACTATGAGGATAAATAGCATCATCCACTAAGGAGAAAGCTGAGCAAAGTAGAATCACAGTCACCAAAGCCACAGTCAGAGTATGCCAATGAACACAGCTGTTGTACCACAGCATAAATATTGCTCAATTTGACCAAAATATTTACGTAAAGATGCCTATCTGATGAGTCAACTCAGACACCATTAAGAAAAATGTATTTCAATTGTAACTTTTGTTGCACAAAAAAAACCACCCACAAAACTCCTGCATGCCAGCATCTTAGTTATCTGGCTTGAAGCTTCTGATGCAACTTTGAATGTCCTCAGTGAACCTAGGTTTACACAAATGTACTTACAAATGAAAACATCTTTATTATTGGTGTAAAAACCTACTCGATAAC
This sequence comes from Phaethon lepturus, assembly GCF_000687285.1. Classification (NCBI taxonomy): domain Eukaryota; kingdom Metazoa; phylum Chordata; class Aves; order Phaethontiformes; family Phaethontidae; genus Phaethon; species Phaethon lepturus. The sequence goes on along the minus strand of NW_010541219.1, from coordinate 16,289 downwards.
TCCTAGGTTTCCCAGAGAAGACAGTCTCTTTACTATTGATTGGGACAGGGGAAGTAGGACACATTCTCAGTAAAAGCTTCCATGAGTTTGTATAATTTTTAGTGTGACAGATTTGCAAAGAAAAAGCATTATTAAAATGAGTAAGTGTCCACAAACTTCTGTCTGCTAAACTGTTGTGCTACCACAGGGTTTAGTCATGCCACTTGAAAATCTTCCTTCTCTCTCTTACTCTACATTCCAGAGCTTGATCTAACATTAACCACCTCCCCACAGAGCCAAAGACACAGGGAATACATATTTAGCATTAAAAGAATCCAAAGATAACATACATAAAAGCTTTGGCATTTTGAGCAGGCAGAGAAAACTAGTTTAGGCCACTCTTGGAGCGCTTTCAAATTTCTGCACAAGTCTCTTACATTTTAAAGCCAATGGGTACTTTGCAGTTGTTACTTGTTCAAGTTACATACATTCTGCTCCATGTTGTCTGTGCTACAAAGCAACTGTGACACCCCAGGAGAGCTTTATTCCAACAAATATTTCACTAAGTCAGTGGAACTAATAGCCAAAGGGACAAGAGAGAACAATTTCACATAAATTGTTAACAAGAGAAAAGTAATATTCAAGCAGTTGTACCAACTGTTAGTAAATTTTATATGGCTGGAAAATTCAACAAGATTTATAGCCCATCAATTAAGAGAACATGCATAAGTCATTTACAGCCTCATGCCCTGTGACCCTTCCCAAATTCATGCCACTAATAATGCCTATGCTGCAACGTGTGTAATAATATCACGGACATGTAAACGTACTATGAATATATACAGAATACACATCAGCTACATGCACTTTTATACTCTGTGATCACGTCCTCAAACCAGTGAGGGTATACAGGGCAGAAAATGAGATGTCTGATTCCTGTTTCGGTTTAGTACAATCTCCTTTCTCTCATCTCATGTATAGGGCTGGATGGTCTCCTGCCGTCTGTCTGCATTCCCTTGCTGCTCGGTGCTGCTGCTAAGCGCTACACTCCGCATCTTTGCTCCGATCTGTTAGGATTCCCTCTGGTGCTTTGGAGTTTGCAAGCTCCAGCCCGGGGAAACACTTACCAGCATCTGAAAAAATCTCCCTTTCTGGGAAGGAGTTTTCAGCTTCGTCAGGGAGGAACCCCTCCCGCTAACAGGTGTTCCTGACGGAGCCCAGCAAGCGTACAGTTTTTTCTGGCTGCGAACTGCAATCAAACTGACAATTACGCGCTTGCTCATGTCCTTGATAAAAGCTCATTTAGCCACAACACTAGGGTGACTGTTTTTTTTTTCCTGCTGCCACTGTTTTTTTTTTTCCTGCTGCCTTCTTACATATAGTTTTAAGTTACACATTAAGACTTCCCCCTCCCCAACAAAATACATGCAATAACCAGGTTTCAGAGCCCCTGGTAAGTTTGATACATTTGTGAAAATACCAGTTCTCAGAAGGGATCTACTTGCTATCCGCTAACCTCAGTGAAGGTTAGAGAGTCCGGACAGGGTTTTGTAGTGGGAGAAGTGATTATTATTCTACACTGCATGTACCTGCAGCATAGATATCTTCTGTAGGGGAACCACCTAAGGCACAGAATCAGACATCACTGCCCTTCAACAGCGGGCAATATTTACCTATCAGCAGGCACAGCGACGGCAGCACACGTGCACTGACATGACTGCTGCCTGTGTCTGGCTATGCAGCCCTCCCAGAGACAGCAGCTAGCCCTGAACGAGGCACAGCTCCAGCACGCTTCCCAAAGGCTGCTGCCACATGTGGTCGGATGCAGCACAACTCCCCGGCAGAGCTAGCCAGGAAAGACGTTGTCCCTGTGCTTTTTGGAACATTCGCATTATTATGAGGAGGAGTGTTACTGGGACATTTGGCAGTCCTCACCAGTTTCCACACCTCATTTCCTATGGGGGTGTCAGCCTGTTTGTAGCAAGCCTCCCATGAGAAGATTGGCAATATTCTGTGTCACATGCGATTGAACTCCCCCACTTACTCTTCTGGGCTGCTACTACTGTCTCTTCCTTTCTCCTTTGTTTTCCCCCTGTGTCTGAAGCACTTCCATCCTGGGACTCCTCATCTCTCCCCTGCTCCTGAGCTGTCTTGTTGTCTCTTACTAAATAATGAGAACCTGCAATCACCTCCTCTTCCTTTCTGCCCTCCTGCCATCCCTCATTTTGCTGTCATTTAAAACTTTAGAGGAGGAAGCACTCAAATGACTCTCTGGAAGTGCCACATAAAATTTATTCAGTGTAGGCAGAAAAAGTGCATAAAGTACACTGTAAAGATGCACAGTGTAAAAATCATTCTTGGGATGCTAAACCACTATTAAAGCAAAGCAGATATTTCTTGCAGCTCCTTTACCATTGGGATCTTACAATGACAGTAAGTAAAGAGTTTAGAAAAAGAAGCATTATAAAACTTTGCTATAGTTGCATTAAATGCTAGACTCAGAAGGAAATATATTTAAGAAAGTATGTAAACAAAAGAATACCTCAAGTCCCAGAGCTCATACGCAAGCATCACTCAGCACTGAGGGTTATATTGTTCAAATTTGTAGGTTCACTATTCTTGCTGCCTCTCTTGCCGTACTAGCAAATCACTAGTAATCATAAGCAAATTATGGAACCTTACAGCTGGAGAAAAAAACAGAGACATGAAGTACAGCTGTTTCCTCAGTGAATCCTATATACTTACACTACTCCTTGAACACAGCTGAGCACTAACAGCATACAGACAGTGCCCTCTTTAAGGAACCTCTGCCAAAACACCATGAAAAAGCCCTGAACTCATGCTACTTGCAGCAGATCTTCCAAAATGAACCAAGAGTTTTGGAATCAGAACATTTTCTCCAAGACTTAACAAAGCTCATATACCAAGAAGGGACACTCCAAAAAAAATGCATAAAACAGTGTCAACTTGCAAGTTACATCCAACATAAATATTACAGCAGGTCCCCAAGCCGCCGCCCCGCCATCCCCACTCAAATGGGAGCATCACCACACTATAGTTATTCACTATATACCGTTAGCAGTTCATCAGTTAGAACTCTAGCCTGTGCTATCTACTCACAAAGTCATGGTAAATATAATTTCTAGTACTCACCAAAAAAGACACTTCACTTCTTGTTTATGAACTGGCTTTAAATAATACAGAAGTTTCATTTTCATAAATAAGTTTTACTGTCATTTTTACGCTGCTGAAGTCAAGCAATCCACAGGCTGTATTATAATTACGTAGAAGTAGGGTGTTAAAAACTACAGTTTGGGGTAAAGACACTGCAGGTGTGCAGTTTAATGAGCTCTTAATTGAGTTGTGGGAGAGCATAAAAAGGAAGTGCAGAGGGTGATTACAGGGTTCTTTCAGCAAAGGGAGCAGTGCAAGCACTGAACTCTATAATCAAGAATAAAGAAAAACGAGTTCACCCCTAATTTTCTCTGCACTACAGCCTTTGTTATTCATGCTCAGAAAGCAAGATTAGAATTTGTACCATCAAGTTAACTGACAAGATTAACCTTTTTTGAGATGTACTTGTTTTAAGGCTAAGACTGTGAAAAACGAGGGAGGACATAAAAAATAACTTGGATCTGAAAAACACACTGCCTGCACTCCCATTTTGCAAATCAGTCAGATTTCTCTCTGGCTTCTGCCTGTTCTCTGCTGTTGAATAGACTGCACAGGATAAATCTGCAGAGGAAAAAAATAGGAGGAGACACCACACGTAAGAGAAAAGGCAGCTACTTGGATTTACTACATTCTGTCCTCAGTTCTCTTCCTCCTCTCTCCAAGAGAAAAATACCACAAAATCCCAAAACCCTCTTCTCTCTGCTCAGGCAAAGCCATCTACAAAGTGACAGTGCAGCAGTGTCCCTGTTTAGGTAGGCACTGCAGGAAAGCACTCACACACGACAGTGGGAATGCTCCTGAGAATGCTAAGGAGATTTAAGTATGTTAGGAGACGTAATTTTATATATGCTATGATTTTATAAATGCTAAGGAGAAATTATACAGTGCACCCATCCACAACTGTGATGAGTTAAGATCTCCCGATGTTTGGGCGTTTTTTAAGAAATAAGAAAGAGAAGTAAAACCAGGCATCTTTCCACGTAGTTCTATGCAGTTCAAGTGCTACCCAAAATGTCATTTGGGTTCTTTTTCCAAATTTAGTATTTAGAACTATGAAATTCATGAGAGAGTATGATCTGCCTCAAACTCTGAGGAAGAAAAAGTTTTTCATATATAAAGAATTCTTCACTATCACCTCAGTTTTATGAGAAAACTCTTACATTTGTATAGCTACAGTAAGGTCTTGTAATAATTTTGTATGCTACACTGGGTTTTTTTTTAATCATTTCAATAATATTTAAGCATTTTTCAAGTTCTTTTACACCAGGCTTTAGGACTTCAAAGGGGTTTTTTGTTCTTCTTGTTCTTCCCCACGAATATACTTTTAACTGCATGTTGCTGACAGGGAGCAGTTAGCTACCTTTCAGAAACCCACAGCAAGCTTGAATTCACCAAGCTGCCTGCAAAGTTACTAACGTTTGTCGCCAGTACTGTGGTCTCTGTCTCCACACCAGTTTCTGACTCCGGGAGGTGACAGAGGGAAGAAGGATGACAAGACTAATAATCACTGAGGCCCTCTGGAACCAATTTCCCTTACAATTTACATTACAGAGTATCACCCATTACTTCCTACATCAGGCTTATAATGCTTAATTCAAATATCATTGCAAGAATCCAGTGCATTCACCTCCAAGAACCAGGAAATATAGCTGTTTAATGACATGAAGCCTGATCTAGAGCCTACTTATGTCAAATGGGAGTCTTTCAGCAGACTAATGGTCTTTGCTTAAGGGCCATCAGCTCCAATAAATCAGGAAAAAAATTTAGCTCTAATCAGACAGATCTTGAGAAGTTCATGTAAACATACTCACCGAGCTCCCTTTGGCCATCCCTAAAAACTGGCAGCAGGGATGACCATGCTGCCAGCACTTCACAGGCGAGAAACTTCTCCGTAGCTGTGTAACATGCAGGCAAGAAAACATGCTAAAACTAAGTGGCACAAAGCACGGTGCTACAAAGACACTGACACTTAACGCCAGAGAAGATCTGGGCAGCGTAAGTGTGCTCACTGGTCCAAATTACCATAATACATCTGACACTTTCCCCTTGGGGCTAAGGAGAGCACCTTATGCAAGTGCTGTAATTAAGCTGCTTTACATTATTTTATTGCATACCAACACAGGCAAATTCTTAATTTGCATCTAACACAAGCAAGAAGTGTTATGCTGTAGTCATCAAACCCTGTGTGCTAAAAGTTTGCCGAGAGAGGTGGTAGATGCCCCATCCCTGGAAACATTCAAGGCCAGGTTGGACACGGCTCTGAGCAATCTCATCGTGTTGAAGATGTCCCTGCCCATTGCAAGGGCTTGGACTAGATGATCTTTAAAGGTCCCTTCTAGCCCAAACCATTATATGATTCTATAATATTCATTTAGGAAGCGGGGGATTGCTTCTTTCTAATGCTTTAGGTTTGGTGGCTGCCAACTGGCCTTGCATTTTCCAAATGCCAAGTCTCTGGTAGCTGTTACTTCTCCTTTGTCCTATGCGACAGCACACTCAACTTACAGCAGTATTCTACTTACTTGCACAAACTTGCGAGTTCATTTATTTATATCCAAATCGCAAGCATTTCAAGAAAGGTTTTACTCTAATGTTGGAAGGGAACATGGTGCAGGAGTCCCTTCCATGTTATCTACAAGCAAACAAGCACGTTTGTCCAAGAGGTACCCATTTGCATTAGAACTTTACCAGCTTCTGAAATCACCTCCAGTTTGTGCACATCTGTCATTTTTTTTATTGAAGGTCTGGTTGTTTAATCTATTATCTATCATCCTTAGTGACTATTTTCTGTGTGAGGCAACATGTATTCTTTTAAAATAATTTCCTGATGTTAAAATCTAAAAGCCTTGACATTAAATCGAAATGTTAAGCCGTGCATTTAGAACTGCTCTGAAGAGTAAGAAACCTTCACTCAAAGAGGATCGTCACCCATATCGAGATTATATTTAAACAGTACAGATCAGTGGAAGCTCATGAAACTACCATGATTTGATAAACAGCTCTCTGGGGAAGTATTTGCTTTACTTTATCTGCCCAAAATACGGTTATAAATGCAAGTTTGTCCTCAAACCAGACACCACACATACTCATTTGACATTTATCCACATTAGTAATAACTACCACAATGTTTAAAGCCAAGATAGATTTCAATCTCTCTATTGTATAATTTTGCCAGCCTCCACCACTTTAATGGTTACTTTGAAAATCCAGTACTCGCACATCATCTTTCCCTTAAGCAACAAGCATTTTTCATAGCTTTGTGATCAAATTTTTTGTACAGCTAAGCTTTTAGGATCATACTCATTCCATTGTATTTATAATTGCAGATACAACAGTTACAGAAAATTCCCTACCTATTTTTTGGGAGAGCTGCACTACTTTGTGTATATTCTTTGTAAGTGAGATAAGTAAAATCCCATTATGAAACACTGTGCAGTCATTTACAGAACAAGGAAACTCAAGCTGAAATCACATGGTTCTTGGACGGAAGACCAAGCTGTTCCTCAGAAGTGAAGTTACCACCTTTCTAGGAAAAACCTTTTATAGGTCTCAATCTTACAAAAACCTATCACATTTGCCCCCAACAGTAAACCTAACAAATTCAAACACTTTCTAAACAGAAGAGGTATTATTTCTTCTTCTTGGGCAGACAAATAAAACTATAATGGCTTTCAAACCTTGCTGTTTGCTGTTCACGTTACCCAGATGTATACTCTTATTAAATAAGACAAACACTAAAACAGTCAGCTCGCAGATCAATGAAATTATAATAATAAAAAGCAACCAGATAAATGCAAGAAAACTCAGTAACTTTTCAGGAGGTGAAGGAAATGAATGAGGGTGTTTACTGTTAATTGTTCTTGCTGTTTCTTTCTTGGTATTTTGCAATTCTTTCAATTTCAGCTCTAACAAGTCAATTCTCACATCCTGGCAATATTGCTGCAACTACCTGCCAACATGACTGGCAGATGAGATTTCTAAGGTTCCACCTCCCAAAAGTTAGTTTCTTAAGTGAACTTTGCTTCTTCATTTCCTATCCCATCTCTGAAGCATTACTAAACAAGATCTAAAAAACTAATACTAAAAATGATCTCTTTAAAGCATGGGTTTATATTTCATTATTACATCAACATGAAGATTAAAATTAAGAGGCTGGAAGTTTTTGGTTCTTCTTACATCCAAGTAATAGATTGTGAACTCCAGGCTTATAGAGTTCTGGTCTAAAAAGAGGGGGGGAAGGAGGAAAAAAAAAAAAAAAGATTTGCTATATCCAGTTTATGGAACATTGGTAAAATTCATCCTTTTCTTCCTTCCAGCTAATTAAACACCCTTAACCTGTGTATCTCCAAACCCAGTACTTTCTGCCAACTTTTTGAATCGCTAACACATTAAGTTGATTCCAAAATGCATTGCTGACAATTGCTAAAAATAATGTTAAGCTGGGAATTTGTAACATTTAAAAACTTCAAATGAGACACATTCAGAAAAAAGAATGAGATAACAACAGTTTTAGTATTTTAAAGTGATAAATAGTGTAAGGCCACGGAAGGTTTAGAGGAATAAAGAACAACATCCTGTGAAGATAATTACAGGTAACTGGACAAGGTTTTAGATGGACGAGCTGGTTTCCATCCAGGTTAGACATTTGGGATCCACACTGATTACTAAAGGAAAAAAAGCTGCCATAAGGTGACCTGTTATTACAGTTACTACACAAACAAAACCAAAACAGAGAGGCACCCTTAAACATAAACTACTACTTAACAAAAGAGCGCCATACAAATGCTGAACCAAAACAGTATCTAACTGAAATCTATGAGTTAGTCTAACTGCAAGTTTGCCCTCAAAACCAACTAAAACACTGGAATTAATAGAATACAATCACTGATCTACTGAATTTACAAGAATGAACCTATAAGAATTGCAGTGTGTTTAGTTATAAAACCCGATTTTAAAAATTCAACAAATTTAATCTACAACAGCTAGCCATTTGGAAAATGAGTTATTACCCAATGAATAAATCACAGCCTTTTTGAGTCAAATATGGTTTCACATTCTCATCATACATCATAGACTGGTGAGTGAGCCTTTCTTTCTAGGTACAGGAAAACATAGTACGCAGTAAATCCACCAGGAGTAGCACAACTGTTTGATGTATGTCTGTTATGTATACAAATACGGCTCCAACCATACCTCAAAACACGGGTTAAAGCTTCTCTTTTACAAGATCGTATTTAGGGCTGTCTAAACTTGATTAGGCACTTTTCTCCAGCAGCTGCTTCATATGCACACACATGGACAGGAACACCTATCTATACCCACGAATACAGATGAAGAAGGACTTGGCCCTTCCTCAGCTAACAGACCGCAGGAGGGGACAGGCAGGGGCTAGTGGTCTCCACCCGGCCCAGTGCTCCAGCACCCAGCTCTGCTGAGCAGGTAATAGGCACCGGCTGCCGCCCCAGGCCCAGCAGACCCCCAGGAGCAGGGGGGTAGTAAGGAGGCAGGAGTAGGGAAAATTTACTTCCTGGTGGTTCCGTGGTGCCACGACCACCTCGGCATGGCAAAGCCCGTCGGGAGGTACCAGAATTTGACTTGAGCCAGAGTGAGTGAGCTCATCCTTAGCAAATGTCAGCTTGGAAAAAGCTCCCTGGGCTTTAAAATTAAGAAATCAACAGAAGTTCAGCATTGTATACACCTCAGGGTGTATAAGCTTGCAGCCTCTTCTGTATGTCAGAAAGTTGAAATCATATAATTGCTTCTGAAGACGCTGGTATAACTTTGTCTCTGTGAAAGATCATGAAATGACATTATGTCTCCAGTTCATGGCAACTTTGAGCCAAAATCCCATTACAATAACTGATTGAGAAAGAACTAGCAACAGCCAGCCACTCAATATCCATCCATAGAAAAAATGAAGAAAAACCCACAAAACCAATCACCTTATGACTACATACCAGCACAACCTCTACACAAAGACAAACTCTACTTATATATAGGAACTGAGCTGTAAATCAAATCTTTCTCTCTGACAAGATGGAATTTTCAAGAATAAGTTATTTTAAAATTCCTCTGGGTATAGCATATTTAAGAAATAAAATTCATAAGCAGAATTTAAGGTCTCTCATACACATTTTCTTTCTCTGGTAAGGTGGTATAACTTGAAGCTAAGGAAAAAAAAAATCTACATAATACATCAAGTTTTAGATAGCATCTTTTTATTTTTGTCCTAGGATATTATCATTGCCTATTATATTATGTCATATCAGTGGAGTTTCTATGTGGCAAAGCTTGACGTGGAACACCGTTTATCAGGTAAAAAAATACAAATAAAGCCCCTTACATGTAACTTAAGGTTAATACCAGTGAAGTTATATCATCTGCTCTGAAACTGGAAAACAGATACACTTGTGGTATTTATTTTATTTCAGCTTATTATCCCACTATGTATAGACATATATAAAGAGAGACAGAGGTATCTATAGATATACGAGACAAATACCTATCCTGACATCCCTACAATAGACTATACAGTGGTTGTGCAGAAAATAGCTTGTTAAATGCAAATTAATGTCCTTTATTTTAATTATGGCACATCTTGAAAAACCAACCTGTTCCACAGACATTCCCATGGATACTTTTACATTCAAAAGACATGATCAATGGGAATATTATTACTCAACTAGCCAACGCAACAATGACTACAGTTGCCCACATTTCACATTTCTGTAAGTCAAACTCATTCAACTGGGTAAATCAAATTATTTTCTTTTTAATAAAGAAAATCAACTAGTGCTGATTTTCCCATACTAACTCCAGTTTATAAAAAGGCTACTTTATATGTAGTTTTGTGCAGTTACAAAACAATTTTTCAATTTATTTTATTCAGGCATGTTAATTAATTTTAGCCTTAGATAGTACTGTCACAAAATTTCGTATCATTGGGGTAGGTATCTATTTTTTCAGTATCACATTCACATGAGAAAAATAGACAAAACCCACAAAAACATTAGGATGATAAAGGTTGTCAGGGTAACAAATTATGCACACAGGCAAAAGGGTAAAATATAATTATGCAGATGGCAAAATAAAAGAAGGTAATTTACAACTGATGCAGAAAATTACTGGCACAATAAGCATATCCCATAAATCAATTAGTTAACAATCTAATTTATAACTTTCTGAAAAACTGCGAAGATAAAATAGAGACCTAGAAAGGAATTTAAGTGCCTCTTGTCTTTTCTTTCAGTAATGCAGCTACTACCTACAACATTAATAGATCAGCAGCACATTAAATAATTGATGTCACGTTATTACCCACCTCTCCTCTGCACTAATGAGCAATTACTTCTTGTGATGATTGACTCTTTTCAACAGGGAAAATAGGAAAGTTTTTGCAGTACAGAAATGGCAGAAGCTCATAGGTCTGAGATTAACAGCTGGAAAACCTATTCACTTTTGAAAACATCAACAAACACTACTTGGGCCAGAATGAGTGACGTATTTCAGTGCATTCTTACAAGTCCACTGGAAAGCACAATAGGAATGGAGATCTGTTTTCTCCCCACAAACCAAAAGGCACACCTGAGTATGCTTTTGTTGAAAAGCTATACAAAATTAACTATGGAGAGGACACACACTTTTTTTTTTTTAAATAATTATATACTTTGGGGGATAAACATTTAAAAAATTGGGTAGCTCAGAAGGAATAAGCAAGGTCAGGGTGGTTTCTGGGTCCCTAAAGTTTTTCAGATTACTCCAGCACAACATAAAAATTAAAAATCTCCCCAAGTCCTGTTCATTTAATGGGAACTCAGTCACAGGTCTAAATTTTTTTCTGTATTAAAGGGGAAAGGGAAAAGACAAGGATGATTTTTGTGAATAAGGTCACATTACAAGGTATGACATACATGTATTTGAGGAGGAGGAGTAAAGGTACTAAACTAAAGAACAAATGGCACACACGTCAAAAGAGACTACGTGACAGCAATGTGTTCGGGAAAGATTTTAAAGTTTCAAGGAAAAAAGTGATGATCTGTGTGGCACACTGATAATAAAAACCAGCAGGTAGGCATAATGCAGCAGTAGCTTTTTTAGGCAAAACCCATCATCCTGTTGGTACAGCCAGGGATGTCGGCATGCACAATGTGACCAGGCTGGTAAAGCTGCAGCATTTGCTGTAAGCAGGGAAGCAGCAGCCTTAAGAGTCTATTAAGGTTTCAGATAGAGTCTTGGCAGAAATGAAAAACAGGTAACTGCAAGGTCATCTCATTTGTGACACTAAGTCATTAGACTGATTATGTGTCCATCTGCTCTGTTTTGCAAATTGGCCTTCTGTGTTCATTAGCAACCATAAACATGGATATATTATGACACAGGCTGGGGAAATACATGTACAAACAGTCATGAGCACGGACCCGAGAGCATTACAGCTACTCAGAGTCATAAACGCTAATGACTTTGAATCATACAATTAGCCTACTGGAAGCAAGCACCTTTAGAGAAAATGGAGTACAAGACCTACATCAAGGGAAAAGGAATTTTCACTGTAAATATGCGCAAAACCAAGGGGACTTCAATCTACTGAAACAGAGAGGGTTGTCAGTGAAGAGAGCTCAGTGTAGTAACTATTCATTACCACCACCACCATAGCATTGCTTTCCACTCACCCAGTGGATTTCATTAAAGATAGAGATACCAGTCATTTGGCTCTGCTTCTCCTTCCTTCACCAGGTCTTAACTGCACTTTTCCCTGTGCGGCAAAACGTAGCAATACCACGGTGTTGCAAAGCACCCTCTTCCCCTGCCCTGGTACAGGATCCTCTAATAGGAGCTTCTCTGCTGCCGAGCCCACCACTCTCGCCTCCCAAGCCATGCTCTGCTGAACTCCACTCAGCTTCCCCTCTGTTCACGCAGATACAGAAGTGCTGCACTACGTTGGCACCAGGTCAGGGAGCCACATCCGTTCCTGATAGCATTACAGGGATGAATTTGGTGCAGGTGCTTAAGATTAAAATGAATACAATGTCCAAGCAGCTAGAACTCTTCCACATGTTAAGGAAAGAGAAGCCCCCCCTCCCAGCAGCCATTATATGGTTTGTACATTATGATAGCTAATAGTTAAATTATTTACAGCGTGAGCACTTGTACTCTAACAGTATTTTTGTTAGCTATGTATTCATGTCAAGCGAAGCAAAAATAGTACAGTCCTAATGGATACATTTCTATTCATACATTCTATGTTTCTCTCATTCCACCCTAAGGCTATCATTATATATGCTAACGAAGGAAATTAAAATTATTCCTGTTGCCTCTCTTCTGTATTAATCTTTAATGATTTTTAATTTGAATGCTTTAATCCATCCTTTCATAAAAAGAATAAAGCAGTAATTCTTACAAAGTCTTTTGCCTTTTTTTTTTTTTTCCTTTTCCAGTCATCCCTTTATACAACAAATTTGCAAATATCACATAGGAATTTTGTTTCTAGTACATACTGTCCTATTTTATCAGTATGCAGAGAAGCAACTAAGGGCGTGAACCTGCACCCATCACCTGCACAAGGAGTGATTCAATAGAGCACATAGGCCTGTTTCTCTATAAGCAAATAATTACACTTCTTGTTCAACTAAGCACTTAAGCAAACGCTGTTTACTGTAAGCTGTGCTCACTGCCATCAGTAATTTTTTTATTTAAACGAGACTAATAATGGTAGAAAACATGCTGCCTAAGAGTGGTTTATGAGGAGAACCCAAGCTTGAGGAGCTTTTCTTTGCAACAAGCCAAGAGAAAAGGGGCAGTAAACATTAAGTTTGGAAGTCCATCATCTGCAGCTGGTTTGAGAGAGGGCAGAAGAGCTCAGGTGATAAACCCAGGCTGAATTAACCCTTCAACCCAGAAATCACTGCCTGCTGAGGTCACTGCTGGGCACCAGCAGCAAAGCCTTCCACAGTCTCTCTAGACATCTGCTGCCACAATTCTTACAAACCAAACGCCTGCAATCCCCCAGCCCTATATACCCAGGCCTGTCACCACTGTCCCTTCACACGCTAGTCTTTGGGGTTGGCACAAGCATCTGCCTTGGTTACTTCAGATCCAGCTGGAAAAGAATCAATCGAAAAAACAAACCACTCCCCACTGCTCCAGCTTAGGAGCTGAGGTATGTCTGAACGTTTCACCAGTCTTCATTAAATACATAGCCCTGAAACCTTCCTAGTACAGCCCAGGCATGAACTGAAGTTAGAGTGGCATACACACCCCAAATTACTTGTTCTCCTGGAAGGTATGATATTTGGGGATGCACACAGAACACTAGAGCGTAACAACGGTTAGGTATTTCTAGTGTGTCACATACACTGCACTTCCTAGCGGCACTTGGCACAACACAATTACCCAGTCTTTGGTAATTTTTTTTTTTTTTTTTTTCTTCAGTATTTCAGAAGTTTTGCATCAAGGCACAAATTTTGGAATGATCCTCATCCAGACACAAATGAGCAAACTGTCCTTTGCCCGGATACAGGCATCATGAAGTGTGAGGGCACGAGGAAGACCTGCCAAATCAGAGGGGGCAGAGGGAGGACACTCCATCTTCCAACTTCAAAGGAGGAGGTACAGCAAAACAGGGGCTGTTTTTAACAGGCAGATTACCTGCCTCTAACAAATCGCTGTCAGGACTTCTATTTGCAAAAATTCAGATGTTCTGATTCGTCCACCTTTCCCATTGGAACTGTGCCATTATGTATAAACACCCACATATTTGTTTATACACGTATCTTCTGCAGAGAAAGAAAGTAGCCTGGAGGCTGGGTCTGTTTTCCAAAATAGAGAAAACCAGATTCAAGTCCACACCCAGAGAAACAGCAGGATTTTGACCACTGGTGCCTTACCTCCCCATGGGTCACTCGGGACACTGGACTGCTGGCTATTCCGATGTTGAATAGGGTCATTCTCTTTGAACAGAAAAGCTACAAAAAGCTTCAAGTTCAATTAACTAGCTTTCATTTCATTTATTTCCCTTGGATGTAGAAAATACCATTAAAAAACCCTGACCCAATTATTTCATACATAAAAGAATCCTTTGTAGCAGGTGTAATATTCTTAAGATGTGGTTAATGAGAAATAGACATCAGAGCTTAACTGGAATGAGTCTTTGATGTTGGTTAGCTTACCTGTCGTGACACTAAAGAAAAAGATCACAAGGGAGACAGCACAGACTGCCTCTCTACTGGGGGCTACTGCAGTTGGATAAGCCACGGTCTCCTGGGCTGTCCTACTTCAGCTCGTGCTGAAGCTCTTCGAACCTTCCCCCCAGCCCCACACACAACCCCACACTAGGACACCTACAACCCATGGAGTCAGGTTCCCCCAGCATTGCCCACAAAAGACCCACCTCCAGTTGACTACAGGGAGCTTTGATTTCAGTGGGTTTACTTCAGCACAAAGCCTGCCAGGTCACACAGTCCTTAAGATAAACTAAACAATATTCACAGCTGAGGTGGAAAAATAATACATTAAAAAAAAACTGGTGTCTGAAAAATATTAAGTAGGTTTTTATTTTTTCCAGCACACTGATCTCAACTGAACCAAGAAGATGTAAATAACTTTCTAACAAATGTAACTTATTCACAAGAGTTGCTTTGATTAGACAGTCTTTAAAAATGCATGGTGACAGAGGGGGGCTGTGTGTGAATGCCATTTGGTTAGGATAAGCACAGCACTATTGCACAAGAACACCGCAGTTAAGCAGAGATCCAAGGAAAGCTCCTTCTCTGCAAAAAGCAAAGGGAACTTCTTTTGCCTTGGGCTCTCCAACTTGCTTAAACTTCATTTTCCCTCCTCACATCTTTCTGTTGCTTGACTGGCACAGTGAGAATTCTCCCTCCCATTTCGATTTATTGTAGCCACAGGAATGGAAGCAACTATAAATTCACATGTCTTTGTGCATATAGCAGTAACCACAGCAGGAATCTCATTTCCACAATAAAACCTTTCCAAACCCAAAATATAAAATGGCCACACAACTCACATGCAACATCATCGTAATGAGAGAAAGAGATAAATGACTGAAAATTGTAATAGAAAAGAAATTGTACATCCTTTTTTTTTCCCCTCTCCATTTTGATGTATTCAGTGTATACCTATTTGAAAAGGCTATAAAAAACTCTCCAAAACACAGTTTCACATTGCTTTATCAGAATAACTATTTCACAAATGCAAAAGCATCTGAAAAGCCAAAAGGGTTTTCTTGTTACTGGCTTAAAAGTGATTTTCATACTTGAGTACATTACTACTGTTTAACAAGGGAACGAATGCAATTTACCAAGTGACTATCTAATTCCCTGTGAGACAGCAAGTAAAAACGAAGCTGCAGCCCCCAGGAGACCTGGTAGGGCTGCCATGCTTTGAGAGGACTCTTGAACATTCCCTGTTCAGTCCACCAACATTTGTGCCATGCCTTTATGCACCCACTGCAAAGTGATTGAAATCTGTGCATTATACCTATTTGTACTTGAACTCAGCTTAAATTCAGTTGAGTTTGGGGGGGGTGTACTTGCTAAAAACATGAACAGAATGTGTTTGAACTTTATTAACTCCCAGAGGAGAGGAGAAATTTAAATTTTAAAATAATAACAAAAAATGGTGGGGGTGGGGTGGGAAGGAAAGGGGCAGGAAGGGGTGAAAGAGGACAAAGAAAAGAAATGAGCTTCATGCTCCAGGACATGGGGAAAACTTGCCACTGAAGTGTCTTTGTTTGCAACACCCACAACTCTCTTGCCAAAAACCAGTTTAGGAGCTGTACACAGAACTGTCCCTCTAACATTGTACTGGGTCATCGTGGGCAGTGCTGTCCAACAAAAAGGGCTTGTAAAATGTGTGTGTTGATTTTTCATTGCAACAGGAATGTGCTTTGATCTGTTTTCCAATGCATTCAAACGATTCTTGCACAGAGATCTCTCTCCTGTGGTGCAACATAAGAAACAGCTGTTCAAAACAGAGAACAGCAGAATTAAAATCTTCCTTTATGTACGAGGTTTCCAGCAGTTTTGCAAGCTTCCAACATGGTTCAAGCCCAGTCTAAACACCATTGCTCTGCAGAAGCAGGGAATGCCTATACTGGTTTAAGCTTTGATCCTCCTGCT
>NW_010541218.1:0-26591 GCF_000687285.1 Phaethon lepturus | reverse complement strand
TTTCACATCTTCTCACTCCTCTCTGGCTGCAGTTGCACAGGTTCCCCCCCTTTCTCAACTCTGTTCCCCCAGAGGCACCATCGCTGATGGGCTCGGCCTTGGCCTTGGCTGCTTCCGGCAGCTTCTCACAGAAGCCACCCCTGCAGCCCCCCTGGTACCAAAACCTTGGCACGCAAACCCAGTAGAGCTGCCATTTAGAAACTCTTTATTTTCCAACCTTGAGCAAGAGAACTTAAGAAAGGTTTTTAACAATGAAAATGTTGTAGCTCAAACAAGGTTTTTGGAATAGTTAATGCCACCTCTTGAAGCACTTTGTTTAGTTTTATACAAATCTACACTTCTGCCCTAATGTTTGCTATGTAATAATTCTGTTTTCCTCTTTAGTAGTATAGATCTGCCCTGTTAAACTAAAGTCATGAGACCTCATTCACTCTGTTAGAAATAGAGCAAATAATTTGTGTACAAGTATTAAGTGGAGACAAAAGTACACAGAGAAATGCTAAACCAGAAACTGAAGTTGCTTCAAAACCGTAATCTTACAGAGACCTGATTTGCGTACATAGAGTGCTTTATAAAATGTTTTTCATAGAGATCCTGATGTTTTTCCTGTGGAAATTAATGGCGACACGTCTGTTGATTTACAGAAATTCAGGGCTAGATCTAAGTACTAAGGTAATTATAACAAAGACACGTAGACTTAAAGTAAAACAAAGAAAATTCTAATCTGTTGATTGATACGCTGTGGCAAGTGTTTAACTAGCTCACTTATTAATGGTTGTCAGCTAATAAACACCACTTTAATTAGTTTAATCAAATACCCTATTCAGAGTAGCGATAGTTGAAATTTTAACTGTACTGTGTGAGGTGAGTATGGTAGAGCTTTCCTAGAGACCCAGAGCGTGAGTGAGGTCAGGCCAAACAAAACTCAGAAGTATGACGTATCTGCTTTTTTGTTACCACCCCCATCCTCTCTGAGACTTAAACCTTGAACAATATATTTATGAACTTGGCTATTAACTTCTTAAAAGAAAAAAGCATCCTATGTCTGTATAATGTAAAGAGTGGTCTCTGGAGCGGCAGACGTATACTTCAGGTGCCATGAGTGCTAAGGAATGATCAGCTTTTGTACCTGGTACGGTGGAAGCGGTCATTACGGGCACCCAGCGCAGTGCACAGGATGTAGGTAAGGCAGATATTTGCAGGAGGGCTGTGCTGCACATGCTGGCCTAATGGTGCGGGAAACAAGGAAGAAAGGATAATCTGCACTTAAAACAATGTGGCAGAGACAAAAGAGAACAACATTTGGGATCACCAGCATAGGATGAATTTCAGAAGCTTTTATCTTTGATGAAATGGTGCTTTAATTGTTTCTCTCTGAAATGTGTCTCATTTCTGATGGCTATTTGTGTGGAGAAGGAACAATGTTGAGTGTTTAATGCATGGGATGGAGAGATCCGGCATTTATCTGTCTCTGATTCCCTGTGTGACCTCCAGCTAATCATTTCCTTTCCCTGTCTCAGTTTCCTTATCTGTAAAGAACAGTTAATAATCCTTTCTATCTCCCAGTATGTAGTGAAGTTAGACAATTCAATTAATAGCTGTAAAACTAATTTAGCTTCTGGGGCAGAAACTGATAAAAAACTGTAAGGAATTATTCATAAATGTAGTAAGCCATCACTGTCCAAACCTGAGGAGCAAATGTTCTGCTTCATATTTTTCCTAACTTCTGCTAATTTACTTGCATCACCGTTTCTCTTTCTTTTTACCCAGCGTATTTCTATTAATGTAAGTGATATCCTTTCATATGGAATATTATATTAGCTAACTGCTAATATAAAAAAAAATTAAAGGTGTGGGCCATATTCTCCCTTGGTAGACCACCACTGATTGTAAGTCTGAAGTTGAGACCCACTGAGCTACTGGGTGAATTTGGCTTAGCCTTTGATGTGGTTTAATTTATTTTTTTAAACCAAATAAAATATTATCACACCATGGACTGCAAGCCATGTTTCATACTGGTAGTAATTTAGTATATTTTGATTTTCCATTGTAATAAGCATATATCCTAAAGACTGCCAGGGTGATCAATTTAAACAAGTCATACATAGTTTAAAGCTTTCAGTTTACTAGCCAGCTGTACAGGCTTCTGCAGAAGTAGACAAAAATCTATTGTGTCCTCAAATTTCTGCTTCTCCACATGCAATTGTGTGTATGGGAGGAGGGCTAAAAGCAAGTACAGTGTTCTGTTAGCTGCATGGCTTTGATATGCAGGTTGCAATAAACAATAATACGGGGCATACTCATGGAAACAGACTTTGCTTGAAATTATAAGGCTTTACAAAAAGATTGATCGAGCTATTGCAAGGATGTGAGGGACAAGAACAAGATAGAAAAAACTCTTCAGAATGCTGGGAGAAGAGAGTTGCAAAATTTGTGATGAAAACCATTACTGAAACTTCCCTTCCCCTCCCCCCCCAAAGTATCAGTTATTAGCTGTGATATTTTTTTCAGGATGTGTATATTATGCTGTTTCATAACATCAACATAAATACCAGCATACCCTGCCTGTCTACATTTCTCATAAATGGTCTAGAAGGCCCTAATGGTCTAGACTGTCAATACCTGAAGTGCCTCCTGGTGCAGAGCAGGGTAACAATGGTGAGGGTTGCTGGATCTGCTGAAGCTCCTTGGTTTCAGGGTTGATTCCATATTAGCCCTAGCCTCAGCAGATGATGCTTTGTAGGAACATAGCGTTAGGTGTAATCTCCCATTCATGAAACATCAACTGAAGTGTCCAGGATGCAAAACTGCTATGACCAGATATGTGTGCCTCCTACAACACAAGCTGAAGGATGGGGCTTGGTGCAAGAGCCTGAAGTCCCTAGCGAAAGGGACTTGCATCATTCCCGATCATTGAGTGACTAGAACAGAAAGAAGGGAGATCACAGGGGGTGGCAGGAGAAAGTCAAGCTGTTGCGTGCATCCAACACAGTGTCAAGAGAGGGAAGTAGAGTAATCTGTGTTCCTAGTACAGTGGTACAATGTTGGTTTTGTCTATAGCAAACAGGTATACAGCATTTCAAATACCTAGTTTGATGAGAACATAGAGATATCTAATTTATTGTGCTACAAGTGTTGTGCCTATAGGTCAGCAGAGGATTGTGAGGCAGAGCAGAGAGCAGCACAGTTATCAAGGTCAACTGATACTTTCCATTATAGATTTTTTTTCCCCAGTTACTTGTAGCTTTGCACATCTCCAGCAATTTGGGATGAAATTGTCTATCTTGCACAGAAAAAAAAGATTCAGCCAGTCAATTTTTCCTTCTTGTAAAACTTGTATGTTCTTATAAAATCACAAATTGCTCATGCTCAATAGAGAAATTTGCATTTTGAAACTTAAAAATGTGAAGATTCTACTTTCCCTAGCATGCTCAAGTGTCTGACAACTCCCAGGATTGCCAAGACTTCACAAGAGCTACCCCCACAAAATAGGTAAGCATCTTCTTTCCAACTTGAGGACACAGGGAAAAAGCTGAACTTTCTTTATGATGATCTACACTTTGGAAGAGGTGAGGCTGAGCTTGAAGCTGATCCTGTCCTATCTGAAATCCATTGATACCCAATAAATAACAAGACACATGGTATTCTAGGCTGACAAGTATTGAGACCTGAGCGTATTTTATGGGGAAACTTGAAGGTTGACTGCAAGTTTGCCCTGTGCTTATGTGGTTTCCCAGGCATCTATCCCATCAGTGGACAAAGATAATGAGCCAGAAAAACACAGTGGAATAGGAAAGCACGGATAAAAAAACCCTCAATAGGCAAATGGGAGATTGGCAGTCTAAACCAGTGACATGGGGATTTACTTGGCTAAGAGTCTCAGAAGCCTGTAGAGCAGTGACTTGTAGAGGAGTATGAGATGGTGATGGCCAATGAGAAGTGGAGAAGAGGACTCGGGTAAGAACAGGCTGAAGGGACAGCAGAAAAGAGTTCAGGCCTGGGAGCAATAGGAAGAAGAAACTGTTCCAATTAAATGACACTTCCTTTTCAGAGACTGGAGAAAAATCCAAGATTTTTAAGTCTTCCTCTGTCACTGCCAACAAAAATCAACAACACCCATACAAAGGTGTGTGTCCCATCCTACGCCACTCCGCTGTCAGTCCATGCACAGATGAACAACTTATGACTGTAAATTACTCCACTAACTTAAATGGCAGGTGTCTTTGGTGTAGATCTAAATTTAATCACTTTCTACTGTTCTGTTGTGGGTCTCAGTAAGAAACTGGTGAGTTTTCTATCTTTTCAGATTGATTTTCTAAACTTGTGTCATTAAAATTTTACAGTCAAAATTCTCTGTAATTTATATTGCCAATCTTTCAAAGCTAGGATAAAACTGAATTTACCCTGCCCTCATCCTCCTCTGTATACACACCTTGTGGTCAGTCTTTAATTTCATTATTATGTATTATATTTTTCGTAAAAAGACCTTATTTTCCTGGTCCCAGGATGGATAGTATTCAACTAATGAGCAGCCTCTCAGTCTCTCTCTTGTTCTTGTGTTCTCTTCTTCTTCTGTTTGAGCAGTTCCACTTTGTATGAGTGAAATATTCATTGGGTCAGAGTGGCTCTGTAGCCCAATTGCTACAGTGTTCACCTGAGATGTGAGAGTCAAGGCTCAAGTCTCTATTTCAATGACTAATTAACTGTTTATATAAAAGGGAATGACTAAACAGGAGAGAACGAGAGACCCTTTCCTCAATAGCCGTTAGACCAGGTGACAGGGCAGTCACAAGAAAGGTGAGACTCCAACACAGGTCTTGGTCAGCAGTGGGCAGAGTGCAGATTTGGACCTTAGATTCCTACATCATAGGAGAGCTGTGACTACTAGGCTTTTGGCTTCTTAGGAGAAGGCTAGGTGGTTTTGGTGAGACATTTCATTCTTGTCCAAAGTGGTACAAATACTCCTGCAAAAAGTTTTTCCTTTTTTTGGCTAATAAATATTTCACGGCAAAACAGTATATTCAGAAAATCCCCACTTAGCCCTTTAAATAACATTCCAAGTCATGAGGGCTTCTGAGCCTCTTCTCTACTTGAGGACTTCTTTCTCTCTGGGTATATGTGGTAGGTTGAGGCAGCTACTGCACCTTTGGGACAAACTTAGGTACAAGAATGATGGTGGTTACATAAAAGCAGTTGCATTCCAGTATAATCATGCAAATTGGGTTGGGGGTGATTCCCTAAAAATACTGTCCTGCTATAGACTATTCTATAGAATGACAATATGAACCAAAATACCAACTAAACAGTTTACCAGAACACTGTGAGGTTTGGGGTTTTTTTTCCCCCTTGAAAAAAACACTCTAGATAACACCCCAGTTGTCAGTATAGATAGGTACATGATCACCCACTGAAGTATAAAAATGAAGTGCATATTTTCAAAGTCATAAAATGAAAGCATTGAAAACAGATGTAATTAAAAAGACAGACAGTACACTTCCTGTAAGGATATTAATTTCTCTTGGTTGTAGCATTGACCTGTCCTTACCATTCCCTGTAATGGGAACCAAATGCCAGATGCCTGATAGCATTACTGTTTCTAGGTTTCTACTTGTAATGCTGATGCTAGCCATGCTATAACCAGAGAAAGAATAAGTGACAGCAATTCATTGCAGTGACATGTTTTAATTTTGAAGGTCAGGACATCCTTACAATGATACTTGCAGAGTAAGTACTACATGAATTCATAACTTTAATAGAAAATATCAATGAAATAACATATTTCAGCATATGAAATATGAAGTATGATGTGCTTCCCTGAGCATTTATTTTCCATGTCCAGCAGAAGGTAATAATGCAGAATAATTGGCATAATTTTCTGAATATAATGGGAAACTCTGACATTGCATCAAAAATTCCTGAAATGAGAGCTTAAGCAATTGGTTTGACAATTCAAAGAAAAAAGTTAATCTTTCTTTTTTGGTATTTTTCTTTGGTACTATTTCATAATAGTTATCTGTCAAAATCTTTTCCATTTCAACCAGTCTCTTGAAAATGGCAATTCACTGAATGCATCCAATCTCAAGAAAGCACAATTTAATCTGGGAGCAGAGACCATTGAGTTTTATTATAAGCTATTAAAAAATGCCCATGGTGTGAAGAACAAGATAATCCCATTTTCTAAGTGAATGGTGAGCCTAGGTGCACAAATTCTACAGTAATTTGATATGAATTTTCCTTTATAATTTTTGCTTTTGAGATATCAGCTATCCAGTCAAGATTTAAACAGACCACAAAATTATTTCAAATCTCAAACTTGTGCAATTTGTAACATAAATGTAAGTTGAAGATGTGCTTCAGACGTTTGAGTTTGATCTCAGCTATCATCACTTGATTATTCAGGTTCATTAGTTAGTCAAATTACAGAAATGTCACTGAAGGCACCTTATAAATGTCAAGCTGAATGTCAGCTGACAGCTGGAATGGTGACATTACTAAAATGCTTCATATGAGGGTACTTTTTGTCACAATAAAAATTGTTTCTGTCCACTGACATGGCTGTGACTCAATGGTACCCAGTTTTATATGTACAGAAGAACAGGAAGGATGGCTTCTGCTTTCAAAGGCTGCAGAGGAAACAGTTTTATGAATCTCAGTATGAAGATCTTATGTAGAAGCTCTTAAACATTTCAAGTTGCACACTTAAACATAATTACTTCATACGTAACTTAATATTATGTTCATGACTTTTGATGAAATAAGATCAATATGTTTATGTTCCAAACTCAGCGTTTCTTCTTATATATTAGTACAACCCCTAATTTGGGGATGAGGGGGTTAATTCCACCCTAATTACCTAATTGTCTACCCACACTGAACCAAGCAGAGCAGCAGCACTGCACTTGACTGTAAAGTGGTGGAGGTTTTGATTCTGCTGGCACACTGGAAAGCTTTTGGACCATTGTGCAGATTATAGTGTAATGCAATACTCTAGAAGAAATAATTATACGCAGCCTCTGTAAGCCAGGAATTGTACACAAAAAAACCTTGTGCCTTTTAATTTGGTCAGGTATAATGTATGAAACGCAGTTCTTCCAAAGCTAATGGAACCAGAGGGAGCATTATGATTATGACTCTCTTAATATATTTTTCCATTTAAAAACTGGGGTCAGACTTGAACAGAGCAAAAGGATGAAGTATGATTTAAATGCTAGACACTGGCGTACAGGATAATGTGAAGTGAAAAACACAGCATATGAGTAACTCCTCTGTGCCATTGAGTGCCTGAATATCTGCTCTGTAAGCTGCCGTTTCAATATATACATTTTATTACATATAAGCAATATATACATTGCAGGTATGGCAGGTAATACTGAATCACTCCCTGTTTTTCTGCAAAACCTTCAGAAAGGGTAAAGCATAGTGTTATTGTGTGTGTTGTGGAGGAGGGGGTCTTTGTGGTTCTCTTTACTCTTTCTTTAAAATAAAACATGAAAAAGCAACTTTGTTTTGTTGTGGCTAAGGGGGATTCTGATTAGTCATGTACCAGTATAGTTCTCAGAGTTTTTCAGTATCTTTTCTTTTGACATCTTTGTAGTCAGCACTGTAGCACGGTCCTATATTGCAAAGGTGGAGGATACGTTCTCATTCATTTAGTAATATTGAGTTGTACCTGAAGCCATTAGCGCTTTTTGAATTTAATAGCAATATTTGGAGAATGAGGTGTTCCAGTTTGTCCCTTTGCAAGGGAGGGATGCATTCAAGCCTCTGAAAGTACAAAAAAGCAGCAATGTTTCAAAGAGTACAACCGGGACATGGAGGCAGCGTGACACACTGGCCTATAAAACTAAAACTGCGGTATTATCATGGCATGCTATATGCAAAATGCCAGTAATCCCAAAAGGCAGTTGAAATTTCCACATGGTAAGAACATTTTTATGCTATGTGATTCTCAAAATCAGTGAAATTACAGTGAAATATGTCTAAATTTCAATTCCTAAGACAAAGGAGGGGAAGAAACAGAACCCTGCACTTCACAGGAGGGACAGTTGCCAGCAGATTTCAGGTTATTCCATTTCATTCTCACAGATGTCGAGCAATTAAACCATACCTTTCATCACAGTATAATGGGAAATAGTGAGGCAGAAAAATACAATGTTCCTGGAGAAACAGAGGGTACTTACATTTGTTGACATTCTCTGAATATCCAGAGGCAATCAGAAAACCTCCAAGTTGAATATAGGTTTATTGCAAAGGAAGTCACTCCTAAAGACGGCGTTTTAAAGGCATACTGCCGATGAGTTGGCTCCTGGTTACTGTGGCCTAAAGCCACCTCAGAGCATGCCTAAGGCTGCGATTCCCAGATAAAGTAAGCCAATCTAAGCTGGCGCTGCTTCAGGCCTGCCTGCTCTCCTCTCTCTTACGCTGGCGTTGGTGCCCATCTGATCCACAGCGTATCAGTTCATGGACCTAAACAAGCAGAAAAATTGTTATTTTCTTGAACTGGATAACCTCAGGATGAGACATGCACAAGGGAGGGAAAGTGGAACAGGCTTTTTCCAATGGTTCCAACCCCTTTAGCCAAACCAGTTTGGGGTGAAGGGTGAAGAGTTGGTAAATTGTGACAAAACTGCAGCGTAAGTGAAAGTTAAGACAAAAGGTTGGTAGTGGTATATTTTATACTTGCAATTACAGAATCACAGAATGGTTGATGTTGGAAGAGACCTCTGGAAGTCATCTGGTCCAACCCCTGCTCAAGCAGGGACACCTAGAGCTGGTTGCCCAGGAACATGTCCAGAAGGCTTCTGAATATCTCTAAGGAAGCTCTTCTTCTGTAATTATGTGAATAATAAAGTTGTTATTTTCATTTTAAGCTTTCTAGTCATAAAGTGAACTCATGTAAAGCTGACAGACACATAGTATGTTGCTTCCTTTAAAGGAATGAGTATGGCCAGGTGGTCTTAAGAGAAATGCTTTGAATGCCTGTAGAAACGGTGCAGATTTGGGACTCTCAGAAATAGGGTTTCCCATCACATGAAAAAGTACTGACAACTGAGTACTTCAATTTCAGTTCAGGAAAACTGTTTCTAAGAATCAAGATTTTAATCCAGACATTGATGCTGAGGAACGCTAAATCAAGTCCTTCTCCACCATCAGTAATTGTCCCTGTAGTTACAACTGGCTGAGCAGAAATCAAGCCCAAGGGGCCAAGCTTGCAAAAGGACAGCCGTCCTAGTAGGTAGGGTAAGTGTTGGTGTTGGCATCCACAGATGTTGATGGAATGAGCCTCTTCTACAGAGGAGGGGAGTGCATCAGAGAGGTTTTTTAAGCTGTCTTTAAAGGTTGTGTGTCATTCAGAGACATACAACATGGATTGCCTGATTCCAGCCTGAAAGGGGAAGACTTGACAGTTTTTTAAAAAGCGATGGCAGACAAAGTCGTAGATTATAAACTGTTTAAGATGGTTGTATTGAACAGTCATCCATCATACCTGAAATGCCTTGGCTGAAATTAAGAGACCTCAAAAAATCAATCATTTGAATCACATAGATCGTCTAATAAACTAGATGACTTTAGAAAGTGACTAAAAGGGTTGAGGATTAAAACGCGTTAGTAAACCTAATTGCTGTGGATCAAGTCTGCTAGACTTTTGACAATGATGTGAAGAAAGAAGCTTGAACTTAAGTCTTGAAAAGTCAGCAGTTGAGGTCTTTTTGTATATGAAAAATAGAGACCTTCACTGAATTAAAGAGGACCAAGGTAGAGCAGTGACTATGGCCAGACCGTACCACGTGCCAGGATGAGGGCCCTCCTGACAGGCATAATGCAGTGCCTCTTGGCCAGAGGCAAACATGGGGAGACAGAGCACATGACACCAGATAAGCCCATATTGTCACAGTGGCACAGTTGGCAAAGTCTTGTCCCCTGTTTGCCAGAAGATATTGATTTGTGTTCCTGACTGCCATTAACTTGTATGGCAAATTTATTCTAACCTCTCAATGTCTGTTTTCCCCATCTGCTGAAAATCAGTTAATTAACAAGTCAACTATAATTTCTTCCATGTTTTAAAAATCTAATATGATATATAAATGTCAAATAATACTAGTAACTTCCTTTGGGATACTTTATAAACTTTTCCTAAAATAACAGGTTCTGTCTAGGAAAGTGTGTCCCAATAGCTAAAACTTCAGGTTTCTCTCAGCACAAGAAGACCCAGCAGGCAAAATGTCCATTTTGGAAAGGGACAAAATATTGGAAATTTCTCCCTATCAGGAAGCTAAGAATGCCCCAAACAGTTGTTTCTAGCCTTAGAGATGGGAGATGCAGGGTTTCATCTCATTTCAGACATTAAGGCTGCCTGTGGCTTGCTCCCTCTTTTCCCTCTTCCCGTTGCCACAGTTTCCCGTGGTGTGGTTGTCTGCTGTGCACTGAGGTCCGGCTGTACCTGGCTCCATACCGGTCCCAGTGCTCCCTTCCTTTTGGGCTATGGTCTTTCCTTTAAATCATTCATTCTCATTTCCAAGGCAGATATCTTTTTACCAAGGCCAGTGGAAGTAGATCCCAAGTCACCCAAGCAGTCTCATGCTTCCTTGGGCTAAATTCTCCTCAATTAGGGTTGTTCTCCTGAGTGAAAATCAGAAGCACCGGTCCTCAAGGTGTCATTATTCACATTTTCTTCCCTTTAGATACCAGCTTGAAGAAGTTTTACAGTAGAATAACTATTTTTCAGGTAGTTCTTTTTATCTGGCTGTTTTTCAAGTGCACTTCTAGTCTAGTGATAAATATATCATCAATGACACTTTCCTTCTCCTCAGTTCCCTCCTCTGTGTACATTTGGCACAATGACTCTCTACTGAAGTGGTTAAAATATTGTTACAGTGGTTCACTACTATATGCAGTGCAGAGCTAATCTTTCTGAAAGGACTTTGTGTGTGACCAGAACTTACCAAGGTCCTACCCAGTTAGTTGACCAGGTGAAGTCAAGGGTATCATTTAAGCTGCCAAACTTCTAGTACCAGAGATGATAACAAACAAACAAAACAAAAAAAAAAGAGAAGAAAAATCCTCAAATTGGAGGCTGAGTTCTGAGATTGATCACAACTTGTAAACTTGGCAAATTTCACCTGGAAATCATGGAAAATATATCTGCGTATTTATGGACAATTTTCAGGATGAGATTTTAAAAAACAAAATGTTCCATTCCTGTGGAAATAAGTTTTGAAACTCTCCAGGACAGTGGTAGAACTTTTAGAAACTGGAGTTTTAACTGGTTCAGCCATCAACCTTAGTCTCCTTATGTTCGTGTTATTTACATGGCTGTAAATTTTCACCTATAACCTATATTCGTCTTACATTTAATGTATCTATCTGCTTTGTTAGACTGTTGCCTAAAATTGTTAAAGCATAATTCTTAAAATACTTAAATGTGGGAACAGCCTCAGAGCTGCAGTATAGAGAAATTACTGACTTCCTCCTATAAACTGCGAACTGCTTTTGTAATGATTTTTTTCTTTTTCCAATTTTTAATATTACTACATTAGTAATTACTATTTAAGTATTACTACTATTATTAACTAATAAGTAATGTGTGATACTTGGAAAAACGCTAAGAATTTACTATATAATTTCCTTGTGTACCTGCTGGGATACTCTAAAGCTAGATGGCAGGTACTGCCTTGGGGATGGTGTCTGTGATACTCCTAAAACGTAATGAAGGGCTGACCAGCGTGGCTCTCTGTGTACGGAAGAGAGGGGATTGCATTTCCCTCTCCAGCTTGTTAGGGCTAACCACAGTGCGGACCATTCCTTTACCATACCCTATGCTCTCTGACGTGCAAATGCTATTTTTGCCATAGAAACCAAATTAATATACAAAAGATTACATGTATTTTTAAATAGATCCTCATGCAAAAGATATTCTGACTTGGCTTTTTTCCTACTTTTCCTTAGAGACTGTTAGAAGCAACAATATTTCAGACTTATTGAAATGCCTAGAGAAATACATCGTTCTCTTTGAGAGATTTGTTTCAAGCTCATACTACTTTCTGCCAGTGAACACGACAAAGGACAGAGCCAAGAGGAACCTGGTAACTGATAGAAAACATCCCGGTAATGGATGAGAAAGCAAATTAATAAAATACTGACGTGATAAGTCATACAAATTCTTTCTTTGCTCTGAGCAAAAGAGGAAACATGACTTGCTATCTGACAGAGTAGGTCACTGTCCTGGTTTCAGCCAGGATAGAGCTGGTTTTCTTCACAGAAGCTAATGTAAGACTGTGTTTTGGATTTGGGATGAGAAACTGTTGATAATGTGCTGATGTTTTGGGTTGTTGCTGAGCAGTCAAGGACAGTCCAGCTTCTCGTGCTGCCCTGCCAGCGAGCAGGCTGGGGGTGCACGGGGAGCTGGGAGGGGACACAGCCGGGACAGCTGACCCAGGCTGGCCAAAGAAATACTCCCTACCATACGACGTCATGCCCAGTACATAAACTGGAGTTGGCCGGGGGGCGGAAGTCGCTGCTCGGGCACAGGCTGTCGATCACGGGGTGGTGAGCAATTGCTGTATTGGGCATCACTTGTTCTTGCACATTCCTTTGTTGGTATTATCATTGTTGTTCCCTTCTTTCTTTCTGTCCTATTAAACCGTGTTTATCTCAACCCACGAGTTTTTTTTCCCAATTCTCTTCCCTGTCCCACTGCGGGAGGGGGAGTGAGCGAGCGGCTGCGTGGTGCTTAGTTGCCAGCTGGGGCTAAACCACGACAGTTTGAAGTCTCAAACTTCATGAGACCTGCTGTCCCAGCAGAAGCTATTTGATTTCATTTATAAGGTAATGCTGGTTTCAAAAGATCACTCTCATTCATGCTTTCTCTGCTATCCCTTTTTAAATATCTAATCTAATGCCTGAAACTCCAAAGTAATTTTCTTGTCACAAAGAGTGTTCAGAAGAGCAAAGAAAACACCCACTGCTTCCTCCCTGCCTTTTCATTGTATTACTTACTTGTCTCTCCTTCATTTTCCCTTTTTTCAGCTCTTTCCTGCAACAGCCCTTCTTCTTTCTGGCTGGTGTATTTGTATATGTATGTCTGCATAGTTGTGCAAGCAATAAATGACATGGAATAATATTTTCTTTGAATTTTTTTCATGGTGCCTTCACACTATTCTTTGGTAGTCAGATAATGATCCTGAAAAATAGATTCTGCCAGCCAATTAGTGAAAAGAGGTGACCTGTTTGCCATGTGTAAGAATGGCTAAAGCTTCTCCTTTGCAATATTCAGCAGCCAAAATAATAAGGAAAAGGACATGCAAATATCAGGTTACATGGTTATGTTTACTGGGTTTTTCTCTGATTTGGAAATAGAAGAGACCCCACAACCTGCCACATATTTTCTTTCCTCCCCCTCCTTCCCTGCAGGAACCTGAACAGAAACATGTGGTCTGCAAACTGTGAGGAGCCTGGAAATGGTTTCCTTCCCCATCACAAACATTTAAGCATGTCTGACTTTTATTTTTGTTTTGACAATTTTCTGTCAGTAAATATTGGTTTTAAACTGAAAAGTAGGGTCTGCAACAGTGAGTGTGGTGTTGGTCCAGTGTCACCAATACTCTGCTGCTTGTTTTCAGCACAGCCTTTAGGCCTTGGAGCCCTTCCCTACCACGGGGCAGTAGTGTAAGACATTTCTTAAGCTTGAGCTCAAAGCAAAATACAGTTGTTCAAGGAACTGAAAAAAATACACTGGAATACATGAATATTTCATTCATAGGCAATCTTTACTCATCCTTGCTTCAAAGCAAAACAAAGCCTCTCTTGGCTTCCTCGTTGTGCTCTTCAACATAGGATGGGAACTCTGCCTTAATTTCTGTAGGACTGTGCAGTACCTAACATCAAAGAGCTGCCATTTACAGCATGGAAACTGCTGCACAGCTGCACTTGCTCCGCAGTTTGCAAGCTTCTCACCTGCCCTTTCTGCCTCCCTTGCAGAGGAAATGTGGCTGCAACTTCATCTGCAAACATAGAAGCAGTGACAGCATAAGAAAGTTGAGGGCCAAATTAGCTGTGGTTTGTGGTATGTCTTCTTTTGCTTCCATTTTCTGCCACTCTAATCCTACCCACCTCTCTCATGTGAAACCATATACTTTAGAGTGAGCTTTGGGCATATATCAGATATCATATACCACACCTGTAATTTCAGTCCTTTTCCCCCCAACTAATGAATTAATCACCAAGCCTACTTTAATCACAGACAAGATGCTCTCCTGGTATTAATCATTGTAATTTCTATGATTTTAAAAGAACTATGCCTTTTTATGTGAGAAAAGGAACTAGCTGGGTTTGAGATGTCTTCTGTGCATAGAAAGGGCATTCGTTTTTGCCTATAGTAACTTGCATGGATAATTCTATACCCTGCCTTCCTCTGTGTTATGTCAATTGTACATCCACTCTCTGCTGGATCTTGCTCTCATGCAAAATAAATACAAACTGGATTCTTGAACATTTTTTTGGGGGAAAAAAAAAACAGGTAAGAAAAGTAGTTAAAAACAATGTAGAATACACTAATAACCGATCATAAGCTATTATAAGTCACATACCTATATTGTGTCATTTAAGTTTAAAATAAAAGCATGGCTCCTATTATTTGACCATATTTTTGCCACCAACAAAAAATGGGGGAGCCTACCTTCATTTACTTGTCAAAACAATATCTGCAGTGTAAATGGTGCTGGCCCTAGCCCTGACCATATCTGCCCTTCCAAGTCCTCTGCTACATATTGAATAATTTTTGGTAGTGATGTAACACAATCAATTCGGAGCAAACAAACTGATCAGGCTCCTGCCTAGAATGGCTCTTTTTTCACTATGGGACCACTGGCTTCCTCCAAAGCTGAATTCCTAGCAATTATCATGATTCCCTAGTGAAAGTGAGAGAACCTAAAGCCTTTTAGCTTTGATAACAAACCTGGGAGATGTGCTGCTGAAGACTGCTGTGAAGTTTTCTATGACACTGTATAATGATCAAAGCTTTGTCTGCACACAGGTCACATTGTTTGACCAACTCTAATAATCCCTACTAATTAATCTTATACCAGGACTCTGGTTACTGACACCAAGCCACATGTGCAGACTGAGCAGCATCTTATCATTCCCATCATCACCAGAAAGTGCCACCTCCGCTGCTAAATCTTAACAAGGAAGAAACATTGGGCAAAGAGGCACCTCCTCAGCTCTAGAATAGCTGCAATTATTTTGTTCAACCTACTTTTTAAAACCAGAATAGGCAAAGCACTACAATCTCTTAGGGTAGAGGATGTCATACATGTACAAAGGTGCTCTTATGGTGTGGCAGCTTCTCCTAAGAACAGGAAACAACCTACCTTTCCTAGTAAAATTGTTTAGTATAAGCAGCTGCAGTCACCTCTGGACTTGTATAGCTATTTAAACTAAAAGTTATACTGTTCATCTAATTACAAAGCATTAACAAAAAATAATTGCATAAATCAGGCCTGATACACATGTATTTTCAAACATGTACAAAAGGGAAGAGTTAGTAAACTGAACACAACCATTAGCATCGCCTCACATAAAACAGTGGTGGTCTTGTAGCTTGCAGCTGCTTTATCATCTCAAAGATGAGTCAATCACAGGTTTGCAACACATTGCCATACACTCAACCCCCTTTCTCTTTATTCAGGTCTACAGCATTTTGTGCAGCTTCTTGGAGATGTCACTAGAATCTCTCTTGGTCTTGTGCCTAAGCAGCTCTTACACCATTCTTCCTCCTGCTCTCTTGAGAAATGAGTTTCATTTTCTCTGAAGCCCTCTGAGGTTTACGTAGTAACTACAAAGTAGTTAAGATGGACAAGGTTTTCTTTATATAATTTGTTTTTTCTCCTTTCTTATTCTGGTGTTTATCAAGCTGATTTTTTGCACTTATTTTATATAAAATAATATTTTAAATGTCTATTGGCATCAGGAAAGTTTTTAGTAATGAAAATAGATTTCAGGAAGTGACTTCGCCTAATTTCCATTTTCTTGCAGAATATTTCTTGGAAAACATGTATTTGTTATGCAAATCAAAAGAATTTGAGACAAGATCGTTACCTAGGGTAAAAATTTCTCTAGCAGAACCATATCACAATTTACTGAAACCTAAACATTGCAATTTTTTTACATTAGAATATAAAATTTCCTTAAAAGGAGAGACCTGATAGATTCTAACCCTCTAATAATATATTAGGGTCCCATTGTCATTTTTTTATTGATTGAAAAAATAATATATTACAAACAAGCCGTAAAGAAGAAAGAATGCAAACTCACATCCACCTTGGAGAAGGACAAGAAAGAGAATCCAAGGAAGTACAGGCCACTCAGATGAACTGCAGTCACAGGGAATGTTATGGACCAAATTCTCCTACAAGCTGTTTCCAAGCACAGGAAAGCCAAGAAGGTGATTTGGAACAGCCAGCACAGAATTATCAAGAGAAAATTACGCCTGAACAACCTGATTGCCTTCTGTGATGAGATGACTTGCTCTGGGGTGAAGGGCGGAGCACTGAATGTTGTTTACTTTGATTCCAGCAAGGCCTTTGATATGGTCTCCCATTATCTCCTTACAGCCAAATTAGTGAGGTATGGACTCCATAACCAGATGACATGGGTAGAAAATCAGCTGGACCACTGTCCTTGAAGACTTGTAATCAACAATATGAAGCAGACCCAGTGACTGGTTGTACAAGTGGCATCCCTCAAAGATTCATTGTGGGGATAATACTGTTTAATATCTTTATTCATGACCTGGGTGGTGGGATGGAGTGCATTCTCAGCAAGCTTGTAGGCAATATGACATTGGAAGGAGCAGCTCCTATGCCAGGAGAACAGTGCTGCTGTTCAAAGAGATCTGGACAGACTAGAGTATGATCTGACAGAAACTCATGAAGTTCAACACGGGCAAATGGGATCTGGGATCTTGCATCTGGGACCTTGCATCTGGGACAGAATAAATGGGTTGTATTAGCAAAAGTGTAGCCACCTGTTTGGGGAAAGTGTTTATTCCCCTCTATTCAGCACTTGGTGAGGCTGTATCTGGAGTGCTGTGTCCAGTTGGAGAGTACCCAGGACAAGAAAGGCATTGACATACAGGAGCAAACCCAGTGGAGGGCCACCAGGATGGTTATGGGGCTGCATGACATGCTATGTGAGAACAGGCTGAGAGATTTGGGTTTGTTCAGCAGTGAGAAATGAAGGCAAAGGGAAGATCTTACTGCTGCCTCCAAACATGTATAGGGAGAGGAGCACAGAGAAGACAGAGCCAGTCTCTTCTCAGAGGTGCCCAGTGACAGGACAAGCAGCAACAGACACAAGTCAGAGCATGAGGAAATCTTATTAGATATATGGAAAAATGTTTCCCCTGTGCGAGTGGCCAAATACTTGAACCATAGAACATTTTGGGTTGGAAGGGACCTTTGAAGGTCATCTAGTGCAACCCCCCTGCCATGAGCATGGTCATCTTCAACTAGAGAAGGCTGCTCACAGCCCTGTCCAACCTGACCCTGCATGTCTCCAGGGATGGAGCATCTACTCCATCTCTGGGCAACCTGTGCCAGTGTTTCACCACTCTCATTGTCAAAAATGTCTTCCTTATATCTAGTCTAAATCAAACTTCTTCTAGTTTAAAAACATTACCCCCTGTCCTATTGCAACAGGCCCCGCTAAAAAGTCTGTCCCAATCTTTTTTATAAGCCCCCTTGAAGTACTGGAAGGCTGCAATAAGGTCTCCCCAGAGCCTTCTCTTCTCCAGGCTGAACAACCCCAAAAAGGGGAAGGTTGCAGGATTTCCTTCTTTGGATGTTTCAGAACTGGAATGGATGAAGTCTGGAGCAATCTGATGTGTGGTGAAATGCTGACCATGTGAATTCTTTAAATGTATGTAGGGCCAGATGTTTTAAATGTTCCTTAGTTTAGATACCATATGGATACATGTGAGACCTGGTTTTCACAAGGACTGTGCTGCTAGAGCTTCAAGATTCAGTTATTGTTGTCAGTGCTCAGGGTCTTGGTATCTGGTGTTTTCTGTCTAAAATGGAGGCATCCAAAAGGGAGTCATCCAAAATAAAAGGATGTTTTTGTAAATTGAGCTTTGAAAACTCTGTATCTTACTTTTCCCTGACTTTGATGAGACTTTTCCATGGCTAACCTAATTGGCATTGGTGTAGCTTTTCAATGTCTCCAAAAGAAAAATGATAGAAAGTCCTAGAACAACACTGAAAAAGTGCATGAACATAACCTTCTCTTAAAACAAAACCCTCAGTAACACTGGCAACTGTCTAAATTAGAACATGTGGGAACAACTGTAGTTCTCTAACAGTTCTTCAGCTATTGCAGTTCCTGTGATTAACCACAGTAAGCAAGAAACGCTAAAATGGCATATGCTAAGGAAGCTGTATTTCTGGGCTACAAATTGAAAAGGCTGCTCGTGCTGTAGCAGGAAGAATAATTCTTCTGAAATTTTACAAATAATAAAAATAACAGCTAGAGGAAAATGGAACTTACAGTGATTTTAACCAAATAAGATAAGCTCTGCACCAAGCATTTTTTATTAAAGGATGTGAAACTGAAGAAATTAAATACTACATTTTATTTCTTAATCCACTACTAAAATGTGTCCTTTTATGTTTTAAAGGTATTAAAACCAAATACAGGAAACTTAAAATCTTTTCAATAAGAAAGAGAGCGCATTTTGAAAAAAAAATCAGCCTTTAGACAGGCACAAGTGCAATTAATAGATTATTCAAAGTGACATTTATTACCTGATGTTGAGGTATATACCTTTCAAGGTGAAAAAACAAGAAGATGTAGATACAGAATGCCCTTCTTAAGCTTACGTGTATTTGATACCATGCATAAAATATCACAGTTTTAATGGTGAAATCTATTTTTATCTATTTGGGGCAGGGGGAATTGTTAATATATTGTTCTATATACTACCCTCTAAGCCACCAGCTGCAGCAACAGTGTACAGGAACAGTTCTGCAATCTCCTAGCTGACTACACCTGATAAAACAGGAGTT
This sequence comes from Phaethon lepturus, assembly GCF_000687285.1. Classification (NCBI taxonomy): domain Eukaryota; kingdom Metazoa; phylum Chordata; class Aves; order Phaethontiformes; family Phaethontidae; genus Phaethon; species Phaethon lepturus. The sequence continues at coordinate 7,530 of NW_010541218.1, read as the reverse complement.
TGTATCAGCAGAGAGACATTAGAAAACCCCAATTACTCTAGGAAGCTGCACACAAACAACTCACAAGTTTGACCTGCAGTCACACAATGAATCTAGAAAGGGTTAAAAGCCTTCACCAAAGAAAAAGGAAGAGGTTAGCCCTTAAAGACTATATAAGCTGCAAAACCTGGCAGTTGTGGCTTGTTAAACTGCTGGGAGGTGGAACTAACAGCTGTGCTGCCTAAGTGGGGGAAGTCATAAAAGGGAAGCGGAGGGCCCCGGAGGGAGCGGGATGGTTGGGCTTCAGTGTGTCTCTGCTTAGGGAGAGCTGACTTTGTTTGAACTAAAATGGACCCTGCTACTGCTGGATGCTGATCGCAGGGAGCCTTCTAGGTGGCTTCTTTCTGGAGAGTTGAACAAGGTGAAAAGAAGCTGTCCTGGCTTCCCCTGCTTTTAGGGTTGTGACTAAAGGAGCTATGCCTGGCTGTACTCATTTCCCAAGCCTAGACTGGAGTGGGCTGTCTATTTTTTCACCTTTAAAAAAAATCAAACAAACAAAAAAAGAAAGCCACTTAGATTAGGTGCCTGATCTCTAACTGGGGCTGACAGTCGCTTTGCAGGCCTTGGGTTATGTACTGTGCTTCCTGTTGAGGAACAAAAGGAAATTGGTAGTACTTAAAATGACATGTCAGAATCTGTTCTGCTTAAGAAATTATTACATTGATCTTTGTACATTGATTTTAATAATTTTGATTTTGTATTTTAAATTTTGTTCCATAGACTGTTTGAAGTATTTTGTAATGATGTGAAATTCTGTGAATCCTGTAGCTCTTGATGGCACATCTGAAAACTGGCAGGCGATGCTTTCCCCCTGTAAACATATCTAGCTAGTAATCATTCCCACGTATAGGTTGTATTTGTTCTTCTGAATGCAGAGCAATGAAGAAGTCTGCATTTTAAATAGTTTACAGATACTGTTTTTCTATTTCTTCTTTTCTGCTTTACAAGTGAAGGAAATGCTTTGTCTTCAAAATATTTGGTCTGGTCTTGATGTATTTCCAATAAAGCAGTTAATAATTTGATGTCCTTGTAGGTTTCATGCTCTTGCAGAAGATTAACTCACTTCAGATATTATTTATTTTCATCAAGTCTTTAAGATGCGTTCTTTAAAAAAGCAGCAGTATTTTAGAACTACAGGCTAGATTTAAAGTAACCCAGCTTGGCTTGAAGTGACATGTGCTCAGACCAATTTATAGAGTAATGGAACAATTTATGAGTCTGCCTTAGCTGAAATTAGTTTCTATGGCAGTTGGCCCAGGGAAACTCTGTGGGCCTTCTGTTCTTTGCAGCTGCAGAAAATAATTCTAAAGGGAAATATTACCTTCCAGTAGCTAGGCAAAGCCTCGCTTACAATTTCAAACTCACTTACAAACTATTTGATATCCCCTTCCTTAAAATTAGAGACTCTAATACATCAGTGGAATTGCTCTTGATGACCAGTGAAACAAAAAGCAAGTTATTCACGTACATACTGGAGTTAATTAACAAATTAGAAAATGTTACATTTAAACAATAAAGCTAAACAAAACTTTGCCACAAGCATCAAAAAGAGCAAACAGATTTTAAAAATGAGCTTGCTCGTCATGGTTAATCTCAGGAAATTCAAGGAAACTTGCACCCTTGTTTTAATTTATTCTAACTATTGATGAAGTCAAGCAAGGTCAGCCATTTGTTAGCACAGTCTTGCTAGATCATTCTCTCTTCTTCCCTCTCCTGTGTCCATCAGCTTACAACTGAGAGCTTCTTGGGATCAAGCAGAAATTTTGGTACCAATGGCAGAAAAAACCTGAAGCAGACAGGACAAAACAAAATAAATAGTTTTCCCCGAGCCTACCTTTCAACTTGTTACAAGGCTGGAGGATCTTCCCTTCAGTCTCCACTGGAGCTTCCAAATACACTCAGTTCCATGAAGGATAGTAAACTACTTCATCGGAGTCAGAGCACGTTCTGTGCTTGCAAAAAGTTCAGCTTAGTCCATTAGTGATATCACACCTATTTAATAAAGTTTCCAAGCGCTGTGAATTGACCCTGACTGTGCTTCCCTATTCAGTCCTTATGGAGTGCAAAAGCTTTACATTGTCATCAAAAAACCTCTGGACACACTGAAGGAGTCTCAGACACTTGTATATCTGTTGGGGGTGGATTTTAAACTCAAGTAGGAAATGCCAGTCAGGATTTGAAATGTGCAGTTTTCTTTCTTCTATTTTCATAAGTGTTCTTACCAACACTGAAACCTACAGATCCTGAATAGACTTCCAAGAGCCAGCTAAGGACCCACTGCAATCTCAGAAGAGGTTGCACTGTCATAATTTGGCCCTTCAGTATCCTGTCAGTGCCTGGACCATGACTGCAGCATCTAAGTTATTTTGCTTACAGGTTATCTGTGAAGTGAAACAAGGAGTTTTGCCTGCAATGCAGCATGAATGCAGCTGGGGAGATACACTAGCCCAAGAGATGCCTCTCCATAGACATTACAGGCAACACTGTACCAGATGTGGTCTTAGCTCTGAAGTTTTTCAGTACTGTCCCAGAAGGTTCTTCATCTCCCAATACTGTATATGCACCATGACCGCTGACTGTAACATGTACTGACATTATCACGCCATAAAGAAACTGTTAATGGACTGAAACATAACCTTCATGTTATGCTGGGCTGTATGATTGCAAACCACCTTCACACATGCACAAAAATGTCCATAAGGCATAAAGGAACAAAGAGAAGATCCCAGCTGTGACTTCCCTCTGGACACAATCGGCCTGCATTGGAGAAGGGAGAGCTCAAAGAGGCCACCAAAGGAAAAGGCAGGCTGCCAAGATGACATGGCTACAAAGAGAAGTTTTTCGTGTCATCACTGGAAGGGGCCCATGTCCAAGGTGCAGCCTCCAGTAAGGACTAGGGCTACAGTTAGAATTACAGTTGAGGGAAGGAGAACCTGCTGCAGCAGCTGGAATGGGGTTACAAAGGAGCTTCAGTGGAAGGAAAACTTTTGGAAAGCAAAATTTTTTGGTGTCGGCACTGGTGGGGTGTCCTGGTCTAAGGCTTACCATGTGGTCATGGTTAGCGCTGAGAAAAAGAGAAAGCCAAGAGCTCCAGTTGGCAGGAGACGTTTAAAAGGCTGCAAAAGGAAAAGGTGGGTGGCAAAGAGAATGTAGCTGGGGGGAGTTCTTGGTGTGGGCACTGGCTGGGGGGCTTGATCTCAGCATATGGTTTCACATGAGAGTTAGGGTTGAGAGAAAAAGAGAGCCCAGAGCTGCAATTTGAGTAGGGTTTGAGAGGACTCAGCCTTCAGTTAATTTTATTGTTAAGGTTAGGTGTTGGAAGAAGGATCCTCAAGATACAGCTGTAGAGGGTTTAGAAAGGGGCTTTGAGGTGGAAGCATAGGCAGCAAGGAGAATCTGGCTCTAAGAACTTCTTGGTGTGTGCACTGAGAGGGGTCTGGGATAGGGCTCAGCTTCCAGTTTAGGATATTGTTTGGGTTGAGAGAAAGAGAAAGACTACTGCTGCAATTGGAGACGGGCTAGAAAGGTGCTTTGGAGGGAAAAGGGTAACTTGTCTGACAGAACTTTTTGTGGTGGGGTGTCCTTGAGGGTCTGTGGCTCAGGGTACCATTAGGTTTAGGGTTCAGAGAAAGAGAGCGCCAGGCGCTCTATCTGCAGTGGCACTGGGAAGGATTTGCTAATCAGAAGTGAAGGCTGCAAAGGGAACTTGGCTCCCCTTTGGTGTGGGCAGTAGAGGAAGGCTCAGTCTTCTGTTAGGTTTGGTTTTAGGATTAGAGTAAAGGCTAGTGTTGAGAAGAAGAGGACTAGAGCTGCAGTTGGAGGGGGCTAGAAGAGGGCTGCCAAAGTGAAGAGTGGGCTGCAAAGAGAAATTGGCTTCAGGAACTTTTTGCTGTGAGCACTGGCTGAGAGCCATGTCTGAGGCTGAGCCTCTGCTTGAGCTTAAAGTCAGGGCTAGGTTTGAGAGAAAGAGAGAGCCAACAGCTCCAGCTGCAGTGGGACTGGGAAGGAACAGATAACTGGAAGTGTAGGCTGCAAGGAGGGTTTAGTTGCCAGAACTTTTTGGTTTGGCCTAGTGAGTTCTAGTCCAAGGCTCAACCTTTGTTTGGGTTTATTGATACGGCTAGGGTTAGGATTAGGGTGGTGAGGATTAGGGTTGTGAGACAGAGCCTCCCACTCCTGCAGTGGGAGTTGGGTTAGAAAGGAGGTGGGCTGCAAGGAGATCTTGGCTGGGAGAATTTTTTGGTGTGGGCACTAAAAGGGGGGTCTAGGACAAGTCTCAGCATATAGTTAGGTTTATGTTAGGGTTAGAGTTAGGGCTGGGAGAAAGGGAGAGCCTAGCATTCCAGCTGGAGAGGAGGCAGAAAGGGGCTTTGAAGGGGAAGTCTAGGCTGCAAGGAGAACTTGACAGGGCTGCCTGGTCTGAGGCTTAGCCTCCCATTAGGGTTGGAGTTACAGCTGGGGTTAAATCTGACAACATGAGAGAGCCTAGTGCTGCAATTAGAATGGCCTAGAAAGCCTGGGGTGCAGGAAGAACTTGGTTGCAAGAACTTTTTGTTGTGGATGCTGCTTGGCAGTCCTGGTCTGAGACTTAGCATACAGCTGGTGTGAAGGTTAGGGTTAGCGCTGGGAGAAAGAGAGAGCTTAGAGCTCAAGTTGGAGGGAGGCTTGAAAGCAGCTGCTAGTGAAAAGGCTGGGCCACAGAGATAATTTGGCTCCAAAAACCTTTAGGTGAAGGCACTGGCTGAGGGGCCTGGTTTAAGGCTCAACATAACTGTCAGGTTTAGGTTGAGGTTTGAGGTTATGGTTGACAGCAAGAGCCAGGAGCTGCAGCTGGCTTGGGGCTAGAAAGTGACTGTCCCAGGGAAGTGTAGGCTGCAAGGAGAACTTGGCTGCAAGAACTTCCTGGTGTGGGCACTGGCTGGAGGTTATGTCCAAAGCCCAGCACATGGTTTGCATGAGGGTTAAGGTTAGGGTTGAGAGAAAGAGAGGGCCTGGAGCTGCAGCTGGAGTGGAGCTAGAAAGGAGCTTTGAAAAGGAAGGGCGTGGGGTAGAGAAAACATGTCAGAGAGAACATTTTATTGAGGGCACTGTCTGGGGGTCCTGATCTAAGGATCTGTGTTAGTGTTGAGGTGGGCATTCGGACAGAGATGGCCCTGGAGGGAAGCTTAAAAGGCAACGTGCCAAAGGAAAAGGTGGACTGTGAAGAGAACGTGGCCATGAGAATGTTTTGGTGTGGGCATTGACTGGGGTCCCTGGGCTGAGGCTTAGCATAAGATTTAAGTTTGTTCTCAGGGTTAGTGTTAGAGCTGGGAGAAAGAGGAAGCCCTAGAGCTCCAACTGGAGGGGAGCTAGGAAGAGGTTTGAAAGGGAAGTCTAGGCTATAAGAACTTGGCTGGGGAAATTTTTGCCATGGACTACACGATAGATAGGTACAGGTAACCATCCTGTTCTTGGTGCTTAAAATTGGAGAGGACAAATCTTTGCCTCAGACCTTGTCATGAAGATAGTCCAGGCGCTTGATTTATTTTAATTCTGCTGTAAAGAATTAAAATTTGTAAAAAAACATCTTTTGTTCCTCTGATAAAATAGTCTTCCTTGGTAAGGATTAATATTTGCAGAAAAGAGCTCTTTAGAATCTAGGCCAAGATGACAAGAAAGTCTCCTGGAAAAAAAGAACAACTTTCTTCCTCAGCCTTGGCTTCTCTATAATAAACCTATCAAAATACTTGTTGTTTATTACACATTTATAAACTAAAATGCTTCACTATATGGATTTGCTCTGGAAATAAGATGAAAGACACATATGAGACAGATGTTAGTTAGGTTGATGTGTGCAGCATTGTACAGTGCTCAGATGTTATGTTCTAAGCATAATGTAGGGAATAAAATGGGTACTGAACTCTTCTGAAAATCTGACTTCAAATCTATATTTAGGCATCTAAGTGACCTGCTTTTATTCAAAGGTGCTGACTACTCAGCTGCTTCCATTGACTGCAGTAGAAATATAAGGGATTTTTTTTGGTGTTGAATCTATTCAAAACAAAAATTACAGCTTAGAGTCTCTCTGTAACTCATAAGTAACATCTTGCTTTAAAAATAAAAGAATAACAGAAAATGAAATAGCATCTCTGTTCTCTCCTGCTCTCCATGAGATGCAGAAAAGGGACCCCAGTAACTGCTTCTATGCAGGAGAGAGATTAAACACTACTGGTTTGGACTCCAGCATGATAGATAACTTTGCTATTGACATCACAAAGGCCAAAGAGAAATGGAGAGGATGAGACACCTGAACAACTGTCTTTGGTGCAACAAGTTTTTACATTTATGAGCAGCTGTGTAAGTCTGTGTCAGGGCCCTGAGTGCACATATTGACCCTAGTTGCTCTGAGCAGCCTCACCTGGGAGCACCCTCTGCCTGGGACCTCCATTTAAGCTCCGGGAGGGTTCAGTTTATGTCTTTGCCTGAGACACGTTGTAGATATACCTGTCTCCAGCATTATCTTCTGGATACACCTTGGGCTTATATTGTAGGTAGCTTGCCTGCAGTCCTGTTTCTGGCTCTGTCTCCTGGATGGACCCTGTGCCTATGTTGTGCCTTCCTGGATGGACCTGGTTCATCACGTCAGCTTCTCTGGGACTGCTGATGTGTGCTTGTTGCCAGCACCTGGCTCTGCCCACTGTGCATGGGCACTGTGGGACTGGGCCCCATCGCTGACGGCACTGCCTGGAGTGGGATGACCCTTGGACGCTGGTTTGTCCACCCTCATGGAGCAGCTCTGCTCTTGCTTCTCTGTAAGGATTTGGTCACCTTGCTGAATGATCAGCTGATGAACAAAGCAAGATCTGCAGCAGGCAGGTCAGCCTGTATGATTCAGAAGTTGATGGATGACTTCTTGTAAATGCACTCGGCATTATCTGTGTGTATTGACCCTGAAGAGCGACTGGAGTTGTCATTAAGGTTCCTCATTATACAGTGGAGGAAAGTGTATGTTGTGTGCAGTGTTTCTGAGCTGGGCAGATGTGCCTTTGCAGGATGTCACTGACCACATCCTCTATGGCCACAGAAGCAGTTAAGAAAGATTTTCTTTTTGCTGTGGGTATGAATAATGTAGTTCACAGGGGTGCAATACCTTTAAAGAAGTGTAGAGCTTCTGCAGGTGACCAAGGTTTCAGTGTTTGCTGTACGCCAGCTGAAACGAATCACTCCGCTCAGACTGGAGCTAGGTCAGAGCTGGCAAAGTCCTGCCTTGGGGGGGGTCCTTCTCGCTCCTAGAGGCCTCTTTAGCGGGAGGGGAGCCGGAAGCTTCAGTAAATATTTTTTAAAAACCGCACAAGGTATGTATGGTTCGTTAAAGATGAGGACGGTGGCAGGTTTTGTTTTCCAGAGGACTCGGAGGGCAGGGTGGGAAGCGGGGCTGTGGGCAGGGGAGGAGAACGGCCTTCTTCCGCGGGCAGGCGCTGAGCAGGGGCTCGCCTCCAAAGGCCCCTCTCC
>NW_010541217.1:0-1214 GCF_000687285.1 Phaethon lepturus | reverse complement strand
GCAGTGTTCTTTCCAGGCATCAACTCTGACTTGTACTTACTAGTCAGGTTGAACATCTTAGAAACGGGTTTGCTGCCTGACAGTTTGCACCTTCTACTGCTAAAGTTGTCCAGGCAATGAAGACTTTTAAGAAGCAGAGGCCTTTTTCTTACAGGGTTGTGTACTGCCACAACAACAGATACCATGATTCAGGTACTTATATGATACCTTAAGACATCTGTGCACCTTTTCCGTGCAAGAAGCAAGGGATTTAAAGTCTCTTAGGCGACACACATGTTAAGAAAAGACATATTGCGCACTCTTTTCTTGCAATAAACAATGTATTTAAAGTCTCCCAGGCGACACACATGCAACTGCCATCAGCTACTTTACAACAAAAGAAACAGCAAACTGGATTTTATTATTAAAATTATACAAACAACCACAATAAACCAATATTTCATTATGATTCTGGGTTCATGTACTTCCCAGATGCATGCAATTAATATTAATTCCAATTAATTCAGCAATATTAGGGAATGATATAGATTTAATATTAAGATCTCAAAGTTTGTCAGTCTTTTTTAATAACAGAAGCAGCGATGTAAGGAAAGTTTTTAACTAGTGTCTACCAGATGCAGGCCAGAACAGAAAGGGTTGTTTGTTTTTTAACTACCAGTTACAAAGTAATGCTACTGGTCCATATCACTGAAAAATTGACCAAATTATAGAGAAACTTATGTTACCACCATAATAAATATACTAAAATATAAATGCACATACCTCTTTAAATGACTGTAGTAGGTTGCTACCAGAAACTGAAAGTGTAATGTCTATATGATGCATTATAAACAGTGGCTCTTCCTGCGTTTGGTAAGGAAAACAGGCTAGATTGTCTGCTATGTACAAGAGCATATTCACCTCTGTTTTCTGGAAGTTAAAAAAAAGAATACGTATAAACACACACGCAACTATCTTAGATCTATACACTTACCCAGTGTTGCTAGCAGCCTAGAGCAAAAACATGATCACAAACTTTATTCTATGTACTGTGCCCAGCCCACTCTAAACAAGATAGAGGGAGAGAGACACATATATGCCAAATGTAGTCATACCTGAACGTATGTTATTTCTGATCAGGCCAAGCTGGGTACAGAAAGTTACAGAACGATGCAAATATAACAAGTGTGGTCTATTATATAGGTAATCTTATATAGGTAAATACCTTATATTAC
>NW_010541216.1:61685-138339 GCF_000687285.1 Phaethon lepturus | reverse complement strand
TCCAGATCATCAATAAAGATATTGAACAAGTTGCTTGAAGAATTTGAATTTCTGTTTCATGGAACATTCTACCTCGTGTTCACTGGTTAGAAGCAATGTTAATTTAGAAAGTGCCAAACAGTGCTGGAAAAAAAAAAAAATACACTCTAAGAACCAAAGGGCTCAGATCCAGAATTAGAGTTCAGTCAGTGGCTCTATGATTTCACTGAAGTGTCTTGAGGTCCTGGTGTGCAGTAGTTGAATCTAGCTAGGCTGTGCTATGCATGGGGGAGTGAAGATTTGGTGAAGCCCAATACACTTCTGTTACTCGTTTAGAAAGAAATATCTTTTTCTGTATGGTTTGTCAAAATACCAATGAGAATTTCCACAAGATCAGGAGCTCATGTTGATTGAGTCTGGAACTGGTCTTTTCATTCTTACAGTCCTTTGATTCCCAGAGTCTTTGGTAGTGGCTTTGCATTCATAGTTGATGATTAATCCATGCAAGGCACTTCTGTTTTCTTCATTGGGATCTGTGATCAAAACAAATGACATTTTGTACTGACATTATGAATAGGAACAAAGAGGATTATGGTCATCATGACTCCTGAGCCATTCATAAAACTGTACTGTGGCTATGTTTCCGCAAAGCTTTTGTACTGTTCTGGACAGCAAGTTTTTAATGTGATTTTAGGGTCATCTTTTAAAATGCTGTTTGTACAGTGTATTTTTGGGACAGTGTTTGACCCAAGCTGAGACAAGAATATCTCTGGATTTTTTTCTGTGGAAGGGATTCGGGCTTAGGCTAGTCAAATACTCTCTGACCAGGTTCTTTTAGATATTCCACACATGGAGAGTGTAACGTTTAATATTAAATTTACTGATTTGAAGATCGTTGCTGTTACACAGGATTTCTGATTTAAAGTGATGCAAAATATACTAAAATCACAGTACAAATGCAAGTTACACTTAGCAAAATACAGCAGTTGCAATAAAAGGTTCAAACACGACACCGATGTGATCCCTGTTTCTGGTCCGTAGAACATGCTCACCATCATGTTGAGTGTCCCCAGTCACCAGGAAGGAACACGTGGATTGAAGCCAGGTCAAGCCCGTTGCTCTCTTTGAAATTCCTATGTTAGTTGAGTCATTTTTGTACTCAGTGTTGGGCTGAGCCGCATACCCACTGCCCCCACGCTGGTCTGGCTAACTCAGGGAGAGTCACTTTTTTAAATGAACTCAGGGAGAAATATTTACACCGCTGGTTGATTCACTCAACTGTAAGATAGTCAGTTGATCCACTCAACTGACATAGCTGTTTATCTAAAACAAAGACTACCCTCTGGTCCCCTTTGTGCTGAGATAAAGTCAGCTTCTTTGCAACAGCTGTGGTCAGTCACACCCTGCATTATTCCCTGAGCTTCATGGGCACGATGCCCTTGCTCATCTCCACCGAGCTGCCTTCCATTTTGGGGGTTTATAGGTCAGTCACTGTAATGGAATGATCATCTAATACAGCCTTAGGTGAATTTGCAGAACTCAGACTCATTGAAGACAGCAGACCCTGCTTATTCTAGATGTTTTCATTCTTTAGGTATGAATCTTTTTACCGGAGATTTTAGTTTGCTTTTTGCTGTACAGCATGCATGGCATGAAGGAGTAGGAAGATACCGCATAGTGCATCCAGGCTTCAGGTTGGCATAAATGCATGCTGAAAGTGTTTCTTTATGACGCATAAAACACTTAAATTCCACATTTAATGCATTTCTGAGCACAAAGACATTTATTAAATTGAAGAGGAGAAACAGATTCAAGTTCAAATTTCTGAACGTAATTCAGTTTTTGTAATTGGATATACAGGGTATGCAGTGAAAACGAATGTGTGACTCTCTACTGCAAGTGTGATGACAGTCATTTCACATATCCAAGTCTGGTCTGAACAGCTCTGATGTTGATCACTTTCTGATATTGCTGTTTACTACTTATTTTGGTGTTGAGCAGACTCATAGAATAGTTTGGGTTGGAATGGGCCTTTAAAGGTCATCTAGTCCAACCCCCCTGCGATGAGCATGGACATCGTTAACTAGAAGGGTAGTATAGCGAGCAAACGATTTAATTATTCCTGTGTTAAGATTTTTTTCAATATTCGTCTTAAATTATACACTGGCCAAAGTGGTTGCTGTGACTTTTCACTGTTATGGGAGTGGCGATGTTCTCATGTCTAATGCAGCTTTCAACAGTACATTTTAAATGTTGCAAATTCTGGAGCTTTAAAGGTGATAAATGTTAATTTATAGCAGTTCAGTACTAATTCTGCCCCTTACTGTTTCTCTGTGAGGTGGGAAAAAGTAGAAATATATTGGAACATAATATTGTAATGTAGCAATGGGCACAAAATTAACATTATGTGGACAGCTTTGTTATGATACAGCCTGACTGGCAGATGTTGTATTTTGTAATCTCAGTTTCCTTTGCAAACTCTGCCAACTCCATAGGCTTCTATGCTATGTGTAATTTCTTTTAAATAGCACCATCCAAATTCTTCCACACCCCCCTCCCCTCCGAAACTTCAGCTTCTACTTTTCCTTGGTCAGAAATAGGTCTCCAATTCTCTTCCTTGCTGTCCCCCATTAGTATGGGGAAGGGGAAGAATGGAAGTATATGTGAGGTAAGGGTCAAATGTATAACCTTTCATTTAAGATTGGCTTTGTATAATACAATTATGGGTGATACAGTATGATGAAATTGTGCAAAGTATCATTTTTTCTTATAATTACAGTGGTTAAATACTGATATTTATAAAGGGTAGTTTTTCCACTGAGCAGAAGATTAAATTGTCCAAGAGTACCATTTTGAACATGTGGAGAGCTTGAAACTGGTTTTGGAGATGAGATACCTCTGTCCTCTACTGTCACTACATAAATGAAAATTATGACATATCAGTTAGTTTTATTTTCTTGCTTTTTAGTTCGCTAAATGAAAAGGGTACAGGAGAGAGGCACCGGGGAGCTGAGCATTTGTCTTTATATGGAGTATTTTTCCAATCTGAAGGGTAATTGGGATTAGAAAGGACAGGACAGCAGTGACAGTTGCAAGCCAAAGATGAAATGTTTTTTTCCCCTTACACAGTCTGTTAGTATAATACACTTAACTGCACTTAGGTTTTAGCTGATGTTTTCAGTGGAGGAAACACAATCTTAATAATAGTGTATGCGCTGGGAGTATAATGTTGAAGTGAAATGTAGTCTTTTCTGTCCTGTGAATGAGACAGTCCCATCAGTTTTTTAAAAAAAAACAAAACAAGAAAGGGTAGCATGTGAATGGCAGAAGTACAGCTTGACATAGTTCAGAAGGGGACTATTAATACCCAAAAATACCTAGAAGCTATAGTGTTAGGCTTAAACTTGCAATGTGGCTCTCTTTCAGTTGACCTCCTTTTTGTATTGCATTCCTACAATGACACTTTAAAGTTATTGCTTTTTTTTTTTTTAGGATATATTATTATTTAAATATTGCAGTTTCTTGCCTTCCAGGCATGTTTGTCCAACATAGCTGGTTTAGGTCACTTGGAGATAGATCTTTTCAGATTATTTTGTTTATTTTATTATGTAGAGGTCGTTATAGATGGTCGTTATGTAGAGGTCATTATGTAGAGAAGTATGAGATGCTGTAATACTATTCTGTCATGTGGTATTACTCAGTTACCTGTCACCTTCTCTATTTATTTGCAGACTGTGTAGTAGTTCTGAGTTAAACTACAGACCTAAAGGGAATTTCATAAATAATAGCGAATTTGGGAACAGTCGCACTCTTATAAACATGCACCTATGAAAACTGATTTATTATCTTTTTCACACTAGAGGGCACTAACATGTCATGAAATTTAAGCCCAAACCAATTTTTATTCTCTCTGTAACACTGTATTGGGTAGTCTTGCTGGTTTTGTAGTGGATGCCAAAGGTTTCCGTTTCTTTGCAGCCTTTTCTCTGTAGAAATGACAACTAAAAGTAGTAGTGTTGTTGCAAGGATGCATCAAAAGTTGTGTAGGATTTTTCTTCACTAAACAATAATTTGGGTAATTTGTGGAGAAAAAGGTAAATTCCATGTGTACTTTTATATTGCTTTTAATGTAATTTTCACTTGAAGATGGTGAATAGGCATACTATAGGAAAATCATTGGAAATAATAGGAAATTATTGGATAGCTTCTTATAAAAATTACCTAATAGAGTTAACATCTGGAATAAAGTTGGTAATCAAAGGAAAAGAATCATATGTGAACTGATATTGCAGGTCTAATGTAAGTTAGAGTTAATGCATACATTTACATATTGATACCAGGTACATAGAAAATAGGGTAGAAAAGAATATCAAAACCTATACTGCCAGTAGGTAATGGATCACAATGGAACCTTGAGTTGTTTCTGTTGATTTTAAGTAGGGAATTTTGGAATATGTGTTTGAGTCTAAAGTTTGGACTTCAAAGTAATGTAGCCATTTTGGAAGTACTTTGTTTTTTTTACAGACTTTAGATACTGAATCTTATTTAAAACATGTGAATAAAACGATTTCTGGTTACTTTTTGCTCTTTGTAGGAATGGTTATTCAGTTGCCTTGGAGATGATCCTGCTGCTGTAAATGTAGGGCCGAAGATTAGTGGTGTGGGCAGTATGGACCTAATGAACGGACAGTCAAGCAGTGTTAATATTACAGCTACTGCTTCAGAGGTAAGGATTACAAATTCAGTTATTGGATACTTAAGACCATAAGTACTCAATTTTTTAAAAATGCACCAAAATGTAAGTTTTTCTTTTAAGAGATCTGGCACAGCAGATTCTTGTTTTGTGTGGTGGTTTCATATGCCTCAGTTTAGATGCGAGTAACTTAATGTTCTGACCTTTGTATACCGAAATAAAGCATGAGCTAGCATTTATAGCCTAGCCATAGCCAAAGCTCCCTTTTTTATGTTCTCTTCCATCATGTCTAGACAAGGAAGCTTTTCTTTTCAAGTGTTAACAATAATGGATACTCTTAGTGCAATAAGCTGGGCTGGCAAGGCCTGTGGGAAATGTTCTCTTCTTTGACAGGTAGTTGTGTGTGTCGAAGGGCGGTCTGACACGGTAACACCGGAATAAGGTTGTTCCTTTTGTCTCTTGGACTGTATTCGGGCATTGGTATGGGTCGCCTCCTGCCCACCAAAAGCTTCTGCCCTCTAGAAGTGAACAGCTCATGAGTTAAGAGTGTGTGTATCAGCCAAGCAACAGAGATTGGCCTCCTGTGCTGTTGCCTCTTGTTTTGAAGTTAATACAGTTTTCCATTTGTCATCTACTTCTTAAGGAAGAGAAGGGGTAGGGTGAATTTAGTACCAGAACTTCTTGAGTTCTTTTTGCTAGGATCAAGTGAGGAGCTGTGGAGAGTTGTGACCGATTCCTAAATTCTTAGCAATGTTGGAGGGTTTGCAAGAGCTGGTTGATTTGGTTTTGTTTTTTTTTTCTTCCCAAAACTCTTGCTGATCGCTCCCTCCAAGTTTTTGTTGTGTTTTGTTTGGGTTTTTTTTGTTAATGCCTTGTAGTACTGGGATTAAGGGAACTGAAAATCTGTCTTCAGTGTATATTGAATGATCTTTCCAGACACATTGTTTGCCCTTCTCTAGGGTGACTGAATGTATGCTTTGGCTTTTACAGTTGTACAATACTAACCTAAGCTTTCTGCTCAGGGGAGGCAGTTACTTTATTGCTGATGCATATTATTTTTATTGCTTTTTGTCAGTGTGAAACACTTTTACCATAGTGGATTTCAGTTTTGTTTTTTTTCTTTCATTCTTCATTTGTCTTCTGTTTAAAAGACAAGGTGTTCAAGACCACTGCTAAGTCTGTAGTGATGAGAGCCACAAAGTCCTGAAAACAGTTGCTTCCTTGAATCAATCTTTGGACCTTAGCAAAGATGTTTGTTTATGTATTTACACATGTGTTTTGATAGCAGAGCTGCATGTGTGCTATGCACTTGCATGTGCATATGGAAATGGAAAGTACCACAAACAAGATGAAAGGAAGACTGGAGTGTTCTGTTACTGAAAGGAATCAAATTACCTCCAGCACAATTTCATGAGTATTGTCAGGATTTAAACAAGAAAGCTGGCATCAACCTCCAAGACTATTGTTTGTTCTTCTACAGATTCTTGTACTTCCCTTATCATTGTATTATGAATCATTGACCATTTGTTGGCATGCAATTGAAAAAATGGGAGGAAAGCTCACTTTTTACTTAACAAGGTAGTCTTGAATGTTTACATGATGTCTGATAAAATTGAGTAGAACATATTTTGGCAAAGTCAGATGGATCTGCTTTCAGCAAGTGGTATTTTTTTATTTCTTTTTCCCCTATCTTGTCTAACCGGGAGGAGGGAAGACTTGTAACTGAAATGTTTCTGTATGTATGTTGGTTACTGCCTGTCTGGTTTGGAGTTTTTGGTGGTGTTTTCAAAGTCAGGTTTTTCAGAGGAATGGTACTGTTGGAAGAACCTAACTAAAACTGGACATGATTATTAAATGACTATGATTTTCTTTATATGTCCTTATAACACAAGCGCTTAAAAATGGACAGGAATTTATTTCAGCTGGCTGAATTCACAAGGAGTTCAAATGTTCCTGTTCCTGTGAGTGGGAAGCAAAAGTCAAAAAATACAGTGTAGCCCTAAAATACTGCCTTGCTAGGTTTTCAGGAGAAGACGTTGTCTCGGTAGAACCATTTGCTGGCATCAGTGACTGTGTGCTATCTTCCCTCCTGCGCTGGCATCAGCAGACATGATGCAGGTGTTACTGAAAGTACAGTGTAACAGTGCTGAAATTTGGCTCCCACCAGAAGTGATCTGGTGAAGCGCTTGTTCGTGTGCATGTTGTGTATATGACTCATACCTCTGGTCTTGAAAACTTTAACGCTAGCAGTAAAATTACACAGACTGTTAGAAAATGCCTTCATTATGTGGGCTGAAGTCTAATCTTCTCAGCTTTCTATGAGGTATCCCCATGGGATGGTGCTTAGGATAGAGTGCTTAAGGATACATCAGTCTCCAACATAAGACTAGGCAGGTCTTGGTTTGTGCTCAGTGTTTTGTCACTGGTGAGAGTAAGATCACTGCACCAGCACTAGTTCTCTTTCTCTCGAAGCTCTACAATCAAAGTATTAGCAGAACTGTTGTGGGAGCTCTGCTAGCGCGTACCTCAAGGCTATGCTATTGCTGAAGCATGCAGGTGCCATACTGTACTTCAGGCAAGCATACTTTTTGCTGGAGGAGTTAAACTTGACACAGTTACTGACTGTCGAAACTGGTCCTTCGTGATGGTTTTGTCCACATGTCTCATCTTATTTCTTACTTTCTAGTTGAGAATTTGCTTTATGCCAGGTATTCTGAAAGTGGGAAGAAACTAAGCAGCAAGAAGCATGCATAGCCTTTCAGGTCTTTGGAGGAGAGTGTGGGGCAGCAAAGTGATTGCATGTTGTATACATATTTCTGAAATAAGTATGCCTTGGGTTCAGATGTGAGGCGTACATCGGGATGTGACATCTCAGTCTCCATGTGAAAAAAACCTTCTTTCTTGTAATGACTGAACAGAATCTAGGTTTGCCTCTATATACTAAAGGAAATGATTACTCATAACACGGATGTATTGTTTTCATATGCTCATATGAAACCAATAGGAAGTGTTCATTTCATACAAAGTGTTAATTTTTTGAATCATACTTGCATTTTGCAGGGAAGCTAAATCTTTATGTTGTAGACAAAGATTCAAAGAATAATATTCTAGGATCTGGTATTTTTTGCAAACGTGAATTACTAGTGTTTAAAAAAACGTTTATACTGTGTCTTCAACAGGAACACATACGTAGCTCACAGTGTAATTTTTGTAAGCTTTAATGCTTCCAAGAGAAACAGGAAGGGATTGATACTGCTCTTTGATGTTAACTATTCCTTTGGGGCACACCTAGTCTTTTTCCTCACCATAGTGGTATTTTTTTTTCTGCTTGAAATCAGTATGACTGTATTGTTACTGTTGTTAATGTTCCTGTCAACAAAATCTGAATTTAATTATGTGTTGAAATGTAGCTCTTGAATTCTGAGGAATATCTTTGGGATCCATTGAAGTCAGTTTTGAGAGTCTCTGATTTTATGGCCTTTGTCAGGAGAAAGTACGTCCTGTGACTGACTTTTAACTGATAATTTTCCCAATAGAAAATTCTGTGAACAGTGATGTTTGAACAGGAATTTTGCTTTTGGGAGTGTAAAAACAAAAAAGAGGAGGTGAGAACCAAAATACCATCAGTGGTTTTGTTTGTTTCTGCAGAAGAGTAGCAGCTCTGAATCCTTGAGTGAGAAAGGTTCAGCTGAACTGAAGAAGAGCTTTGATGCAGTGGTATTTGATGTTCTAAAGGTTACACCAGAAGAATATGCGGTAAGCAATTAAAGTAATTTTTGTTACTTTGTGTGTGAATCTTCCCGGCAGCTTTTCCTCTGCTTCCCCATCTGTGTATTTTTTTGCCAAACTTGTCATCCATGGGTTTCAAAAATGGATCCTGCACTATAGTTTTTCATTGTCTATATTCTGTTTAATGTTAAGTGATATTTTTGGCCTACGGTGTCCAGGCATTTTTCACACGCTTACATGTAACATAGACCAAAGATTCTTAAATCTATATGATCCAGCTTAATTCTGACATACGTATTTTAGTTGCAAGAGTGTACTTGTGCTTTTTTTTTTTTTCCTGGAGGTGTTCTAATTTTTAACTCTGTAAATTCTTACATCTAGGGGATGTTTTCTTTTGGGTGCTATGGTACAGTATAATGAGTTGGATATCCTGCAGAACCAAGAACAAATGAGTAAAAATATTTAACCAAAACATTGGGTGGTTTTTTAAATTTTTTACCCTACTTGTAGAGGTTAAAATGACAGGTGGTCCCTCTAAGTGATTCAAGTATATTACTAGAGAGATTGCTAACAAGCTATTGCTCTTATTGCATTTATAGTTCAAGTGAGGGGATTCATGATGAGTTCTCCTGGGGAATTTATCGATACATGGTAGTATGTATCACAAAATGTTCCCATTAAGTTTGTTATATTTTTAAATAATTAATAATTATTTCAGTTAACTATTAATGGATAAATTGATTGTGGTGAGCACACTGAAAATTTAAAGCATCTGGATTATGAAGTGATACTTACACCTTAAATTCTTCTTGGATGGTTAATGGGATTTATTCCTGACTAAGGTTGAAGTCATGTGGTTTGGGCCTCTTCCTTGCTCTGTTGTCAGGAGCAGCTGGGCAATGAATCACCTACTTTTCATGGCAAGATGTTTTTGGGGCTGGCTATCCTTTTGGTTTTATCTTACTATTTCTCTACATAAAGGAAATCTAAGTACTTGGGAGATTTGGGGCTAGGGCCATGAATTCAAGTGGAATTAGTCATTGAGGCCAGAGCAGCTACAGGTTCCTTTGAATGTCTCTGCTATTTAGCCAGTGTTGGATGCTTTTGAGCAGCAGAGTAGATCACTTGGTCTCTGTGGAGTTGCTGTCACTCACTTGGACAGCAAAATATACAAAGGTGCTTTGTTTTGTATTGCATTTCATAATGCTTTTGCTCTACTGTCTAATCCTTCATCTCTAGTGTGCAGAAACCTTTTACTTTAATGGGTGATATAAATGTTACGTACTTAGTAAATTTTGATTAGATAAAAGTCTTTATTTAAATCCGGTAGTTTTACTGTTTTCATATTACGCCTCAAACTGGGTAGAGTTCTACGCTCAAACAGGAATCTTTTAATTAAGCATTTCACATTACAATTGCAAACCTGTGGTTATATTTGTGATTTATACTACCTGGTATAATTTTCCTGTTTTCTCACTTGCCCAGAAGAAAACTTCTTTACTCTTAGCCTTCTCCCTTCTAAAGTATCTAGTTCTTCATATCAGGTTTCATTTACTGTAAATAGATCTGAAATGTCTTATAGATAGAATTCTGAACAATTGAGCAAAATTGCTTGTTGTCAGTGTTCAGCCCTTTGGCAAGGTTATAATTAATTTCATTTCTTTTCAATGTTTTTGTACACAGCTGCACTTCTTTTTGTTAACGTTTGTTTCTCCAGGCAAGTTTATCTGCTTTTTCAGTAGGGCTTGCTTGCTTTGAATGCTGTCTTTTTCTGATCAGTCTTGCTGAAGGTTGCAGAAATAAGTAAATTTGCCAAAATACCCAGGTACCTGGGAGGTAAAGTACTTTGACCCTTACACTTGTTTTTATTGTATTGGCCATTTCCTTATTCTCCTGGTTTTAGCCCTACCATAGCAGAGAAGTACAAAATCTTCATCTGGGTTTCAGTGTTAACGTGAAGACTACCAGAGTGATGCAGTATGGCCAGGCTCTTGAGGATACCAGCACTGATGAGAATGCAAAACTGTATTAGTAAGGTTTTCATTATGATAGTGCATATGTACCTCTCAGGCTGGACATGGATATGCTACCAATTGCTTTTTCACGGTGTGAGAAAACTTCTAGTTTTGTGATAGCTCTTGTAAAACGTATGCAGTGCAGCCTACTGACATCTGTGACTTAGCAAAGGCTGAATTCTATTACCAACTGCAGAAAGAATGCTGGTTAAAAAAAGCAAACAAACAAACTTTTTAAAGTGGTGAACTGAGGAAATAATTTGTGGGCTGTGTAAGTACCTTATTCATGGAGAGAAAAGATAATGTGATAAAGCCAGTAAAACAGCAAGTTGCTGCACAAGATCTAGTTAGACAGCTGTCTAATTAATGCTTAGGAAGCCTTGGCTCGAATGAAAAAGAATTCCAGTGCATAGGTAGCATAAAGATGAGAGTTAACTGATACATCAACATCAGCTTTGGGAGATCTCATCCTGTACCTTGTATGATACATGGCATTTTGATCAAAATGGGTTGCTGTGTACAGACTGGACAATTACAATTATGCTGGAGAAAGAAGAGTGCAAAAATCTGAAAGCTAATTAAGTTTGAGAGATACTGGAAATAAGAGTCATGCTAGTGGTTTCAGTCCCAATATGAGCCACACAGATGTCTTTTCAGTTCCCAGTCTTAGAGGTATCATTGTTATTTCAAAACTCAATCTGTTTAGTCGGTTAGTGGGTAAGAGACAAATTGGACTACAAAATCTATTGCTTGTAATCCTGTATTTTCAAGAAGCTGCTTACCAAGCCAAAGAGAAGCCCAAGTGTAAATAGTTTTGGTGATTTTATTTCCACATTCTTCCCTTTGGCAGTCATCTAATACTATCCCGAATGCACAGTCAGTGTGCCATTTCATGTAATGGTCCTTTGTTCAGTCTCGTGCTAACTTTCTAGCAAAAGTACAGCAGCCCTCCAAGGAGTCTAGTTTGAGCAGTAACGGAAATTATTATTGTAATATATGTGTAATAGTCCTGTTATACTGTTGTTACCAGTCAGGTGTTTTAAGTTCTTCGTAAGGTTGAAGGCTGCTTTAGAAAGGGCCAAGCTATAGCTGAAACAGGTGAGATCATCGGGCGTAGCTGCTGCTGTTGCAAATTTAGTTTGCTTTATCCCCCTGCAGCTTACAAAAACAAAGTTTCCAGGGGATGTATCGAATGCCTGCATGTTTCATAAAGCTTGGGGAAAAAGAATCTCATTCAATGAGTATGCAGTAGGACACATTTGTTTTCTGCAAAGGATTCTACAGACAGCTTTCTAGCTGTAACTAATAAGGAGACTTGTCTCTGTCTTAAATACCTGCTTTTAGGCTGATCAGTGCTCGCTTCTTTATTAAACGGCTAAAAGCCACAAAACAAGTTGGTGCCAGCATTACCCACTGGTGTCTGGCCCTGCCGATGGAGCCATTCAGTGTGTGTACAGGGTGGACACAGTTGCAGTGAATGCTGCCCATTTTCGTCGAAGGGAGAAGTGTGGTTTCGAGTGTACAGGGCACAATTTGTGGGGGAGGGATATGTTAATGGTGCAGTGGCAGTAGAAAGGGGGGTCTGGTGAGACGGAAAGAAAAAAAGAAAATGCTTTGGGGACATGAGCTCCAAATTAAGATGCTGGCGAACCTCAGGTTGAAGAAATATTTATTTTTTGCTTTACAGTAAATTCTTATTCCTTAGACTGCTACTGTTTAATTATTTGACTGTTTATTACTTTTTGACTCACTTTTCCATTTTATACTTCAACTTAGCTGTGGTGATGTAAATATTTGAGGTAGAATTAAGGGAAGCGCAGCTGTATAAATCCATTGCTTTTTTTCCCACCTAGTTATCTGAGAAGGATTCTTTATTCTTTGCCCTAGCCTCTGAAAGCACTGCAAAGTAAGTTCGCCTTAAGATGTATGTGCATTTCTTTCTTTTTGATTCCAGTTAGGCTTTGTCAAATGGATGTTGGTTAAAAAAGAGTATTGCTTATTTTGGAAGCAATACATAAACTTTATTTTAAAAATGTTTAGACAAAACAAGAAGCTTTTTTTCAGAGCTGCTCTTATGGTAGTTAAACACCAAAGTTATCTCTATCTGAAGAAAGAGCATGAGCATGCGGTTTTGTAAATGAGGAGGGTCCCAAAAGTCATGGAGCCACGTTGCCTATGTAGGAAGTGCAGAAATAAGTTTTGAGGTATGGGAGGGTTCAACAAAGTAATTTTTTGCCCCTTCAGACAGAACAAAAATAACTTAAACTGGCCTGAGACTCCCCCCAGGAGAACTCTCTCTCTTCTGTGGGACTCTGGCAGATTCACAGTCCCCTCTGAGAGTTCCTGCACAGCTACTGGTGTGAGTTGTGCTACGCGGTTCCTGGCAGTAATGTTGGTTTTGGCCTCTCCTGAGGCTGGTTGTCAGTGGATTAGGGAGTTTGAGGCAAGTCTGTCTGTCTGCATCTGAGAGCAAGTTTGAATAAAGTGAAGTACTGGGCCCCAGGAGCTTCTGATGAAAAAGGATTTCTGCTTGTATGTGTTCCTCTTAGCTTTATGTTACAGAGGAATACTAAAGACTAAGTATGCTCCCAATGAGAGCATGAAGAAGCAACTTTATTATAACGTGTGGAGGAACTATTAATGATAAAAGTTCTGGAGCAGACTTTGTGAGAGAACAAGTAGACTTTCAACACAGGAACTTAAATCCCCCAGTGTTCATTTTGGACAGCAGAATTATTCTCCTACTGATACAGTGCTTAACAGAGGCTTAGCTATTTTTTCAGTGAGGAAAAGTATTCTGGCAGCCTGGAGAGACAGTGCTAAGCCAAGTTGGAAAGCTTAAATATAATTCCTTCTAAAAATTCAGATTAAGGAACAATTTATGAAGTGCTGCTTGAACCAACATGGCTTCAAGGAAAATCAGTTTATGGCCGTATTCTTCAGTAACCAAAGTGTAGACATTTTATTTTTTTCATCTCAGACAGAAGCTTAGTTTTTCTTTTTCACAATGAGAGTCTCTGTCCAGGAGCTCTATGGGAAGTGCACTGTCCTCACAGTAGGTACATGGCAGGAAAACTTGTAGTACAGCAAGTTGCCTGACAGAAGGAGTTCATGCTTGGGAAGGTCTAGGGACGAGAAAGGTGGGATTATATTCCAGATCAAATGGGAACTTTCATATAGGGGCATGGAGAGGAGCTTGATGCAGTAGTGTTAACTGCAGCTGGAAGTTGTTAAGTTACAGGGGTTTATGGAAGGAGGGTAATCCATATGTGTTCACAGAGAAGGAATCGGGGAATATTTTAAAATTTCACTTGGTTGAGCTTATCCATATTCCTCAGCGAAGCTCAGTGAGATGTCGTTCTTAACCATCTGATTGTAAAATTTCTAGCCTGGCAACCTTGCCCAAGAAAGAGGGGTAAATGTCTTTATCTGTATATGAAGCTGTGTGTTAATAAGTTTAATATTTTGAAGTACTTGTTATTGAGTCCATCATCTCATCACATAGGAGAGCTAAAACATTTTGTTGGGGACTGTCCCCAGGCAAGGTCTTTCAACTACATGCAAAAGCTCCCATGGCTGTGCAGGGGCGTAAAAAGTTATCTTTCAACTACCATTCCAGTGTCTTACTTGGAAGATGATCATTCCCTGTTTTTAAAAGATGGTTTTCTCTTGTAGGGTTCTTGAAGTGATTGAGGATTGTGAAATATATTAGCTGTACATTAAAAACATACCTCTTCTAATTATATTCTAGAATTGTTATCTCGGATCTAGGGTAAACATAAAGACAGAACTTCCATTCAGCTTTTTCATTGCCTGAGCAATGAAGAAGTTCTTTAATATATAAATATTACCTCAACAGACTTCTGGAAAGGTAGAAGATACCAAGTTTCCCTATCTTTGTGTAATCAGGATGCTTATTTAAATGATGAGAATAAGTTCAAGGTTTTGTATTGCACAGGTGATTTTAATTTTTTTTTAGTATGTGCAGCTGACAACACAAAAAACAGAGAGGTTATGGTTGGCTTGCTTCATGTAACAAGTTGTTGTGAACACTTACAATTTTTGGTTTGAATATTAAAACATTAAACCACATTTAGGAGAGGGAGCTATCCAGAATTTGTATTGGCTGGGATAAGGAGCTGGAATGAGAAAAGTTAGTGCATTGTATCTCTTCACTGCAGAAACCAAATTAGTGACTTGTTTATTGGGATTTAAATTGTCCATGATTTGGTCATGGCAGAAGTTACTGTTTTGTAAGAGTTGAGCAATGACATCAAACACAAGTATCATGATTATTTTCCAAGTTTTGTCATTTCAAGTGCTATTAATTAGAATGCCAACCTTTTGGTTTGCTTTATTTTTTATTTAGCAGTGAGCAAGCACCCTTAAAATGGTAAAAACTCAGTTAACTGTTAGACTTACAAATGTGAATAAGTTATGTTTTTTAAATTTGTTAAAGGTATTTTTAAACTCTTACGTGAGGTACACTGTCATATCTACAAACCCAAACGGCTTCTTATCTGTCAGCCTAGGTATTCAGCTATCAGTTGCTTGCCTCTCTTGAACTGTGAACAATTTAAGTGCTTGGAACTCTTAATGGAAATTGCGAGCTCTCTAAGAAAGGAACCTCAATAAGGGATGTTTCTTGAACAAGTGGTAATGTGATATGATGTTACTGAAGATGGATATTACTTTTGGTGAAAGCAGCAAGATGTGTAAACAAGCAAAAAAACCCCAACCACCCTAACATCAATGTGATACAAGAAGGAAGAAGTTTCTCTGTTAAAACTTAGTGGGGTTTTTTTTTGTTCTTAGAGTTGCTTTGTTTATATTGTAATGTTCTTAATAGCAATTTAAAATCTTAATAATGAACATAATCCTGAACTCTGGCATGTGTGGGGTTTGTTTTTTAAGGTGTTAATATACCATTTAAAATGTATGCATTTGTCTTGATATGTGAATTCTGGTGTGAGGTTATAATAACAGTCTGTTTCATAAATAGTGGGTATTGATCCTATCTTGAAGTAATAGTTGGTTTCAGAGTCACTACTGAAGCAAGTAATATTCTAATTTAGCTAAGGCAGTTCAGGTTGGTTAAGATGACAAATTCTGGAGGGCTGGGAAGAAAGACAACATTTATTTTTAAGCATTCTCTCTTCTGTGCAAACAATGAATCCGTTTTCTGGCTCATTTCTATTGTGCTCTTGTTGTAATCATGTTTTAGTGAGGAGGATTTGCACTGAAATGTTAATAACTATTGAAATGTCTGGGTCCTTTGTAAGGATGTTTTAATATACCCTATATGCAAATTTTATTCAAGTGCCCATTCTTTTGGCTTCACCTTCTCCACCCCACCCCAACCAATTTTCTAATTCATTTTTTTTCTTGAGAAGCATAGTGATACATTGTCAGGCATGTATTTACCTAAAATATTATACTTCTGAGAAAGTTTGGTATACTTTAGCAGATAAATGGGAGACTAGAGATAGGGTTCTATGGCTGGTGTTTCAGGACTGGGTTCTTTGCTATGGAAATCAAAAGGAAGAGTTAACTCTTGCTGTAATGAGTGACTGCTCTATGGTCAGGATTGGATGAGGTGAGAAAGATGAATCCACGCTTTCCCTGTGTCTCGTGTTCTTTGCAGGTAAGAAAGTGTAATTCACTGCTGCTTTTGGCTGCACAGCCATGGGTACGTGGTTAGATGATTTACAGAACTGAGATAGATGTGCTCTTTCCTAGTGAGTGGGAAGTTTAGAAATGACACACACACACACACCCCCCCCAAATATCAGGCAAGTTTGTCCTACAGAGTGGTACAGACTTTCTGTGCAGTGTTTAGATAAGTGCTGTCTCCCTCACAGGGAAGCCTTTTTCTTAGGCATTCTTAATTTATCATCTTAAACTCTTAAGTAGGACTTAGAAATAAATGAGTGAACTTGTGTCTTTTAGGATAGGTGTTCTCTGAACACATCTTGATTATTAGCTTCAAGTCCATTTTAACTCTAGAAGTTAGCTAACTAGATTTTCCATGCCACCTTCTTAAATTTCCTGCTTTTGGAGAAAAATCTTGTCCTCCTACTTGTCAGATGTCTCTCCCTGCTCCAGTAAAGACACGCCTTGCCTATTTGTTTCCTCAAAAGAACCTTATATATGGATATCTCAAATAAGAGGGCATACTATTAAATTGTCAATATGATGCAGTATTTGCTTACCCAAGTGTAGTGTAACACAACCCAGAATGACACCTGTGACATGTTTAGAAGTGCAATATAAAGATCCAGCTGTACTTATCACCTTTAGCAGCATTTAGTCAAGCATGTTGTGGCTTTCGGCAAGGTGATACTCCTGTCACTGCCCGAAGATCCTCGTCCTTTCCCAGATAACCTGCTCAGGTTAGGAAAAGGTAGGAAATAGCACAAAAAATTACCAGCATTGTCTGTGTATATGTTTAAAATCCTTAAAAAGCAAAGTTTTATTAACCACATTTAGCGTAGCTTGTCTGGGTGCACTTTCACAAATTTGTCCACTTCCCTTGCCAGGAATGACTTGTTGTTGTCAGTACTTTTTGTGGCAAGATAAAACTACCCCTCTTTAAAAAGGCTTCCATGTGAAGATTTCTGTATTTCTGACCTTGGTGGTCTAAAAAATAATGTTGAAAGAGTCTTTAATTTTAGGAAAAGAAACTACTCTTTCAAGAATATGTCACTTTTTTGTAGGCCTCAAAAGAATAGAATGGTTTCAGTTAGCAAGGTTGCTTTCAGTTTGAAAGGCATCTTTTGTTTTTGGCAAAAGTTCATGGTATGTTTTTACTGTAGCTGCTGTGGGTGCAAGGGAATAGAGAGGTTATGTTGAAGGCAAAGAGTATTCTGGCCTACTGTATTCCTGAATTTCCATTCTTACTAATCACTGCTGCTTAAAACAAACTTTGGGGGGTATGCCTGGCTGATCGTTGCCTTCCTCTATAGACTTTTAAGGTACGGTGTAATTTGTGCTGCTGAGACAGATGCTGCAGCTGATCAGTTGATTGTTAAACCACATTTAAAAATGTTAGTTCAGGGATTCACTTTTAAATTGGCACTTGAATAGTTTATGGATATTAATGAAAGGTAAGTACAGATCATATGCCTCATACCACATGCACAGGACCAAGAATGTCTTGTTTCTGTAAAAGTTTGTACGGGATTTACTGCTACAGAAGTGTTCAGACATGCACATTTGTGAGTCTCTACGGTCTTGGTTGTAATTGAGCATGTGCATTCAGTCAAATTCGTCTGATTTAATATCACTTTAGTCCGAGACTAGAAAAATCTAATATAGCTTTAAAACATCATTGGAAGAAGGAGCAGCTAACTAAAGCAGAGCCCAGGAAAGAAAGTTTGTAAAAAGCAAACTCGTGAAGGACTTGTTACTTCTATGATGTTGTACTGCAAAATACACGATGATTGTGTCCAGTGTGTCAGTTACAGAAATTGGAACTGATTTATATAATTTTTTTTATGGTTGTGTTTGCTAGAATTCATACCTGATTTAGAGGTCAAGGAGATCTGCTTCAAAATGTAGATTCGGTCGTCTTTGGCAAAACTTCTCGTCTCATTAGAGCAGGTACTCTCATTAGAGCAGGTGCATCTCTTTGCTCTTGCTTCCTTTCAGCTATAGTATCCTAGTTAAATTTTTTTCTGCAAGGTTGACTTTTTCCAAGAAGCTATTCTGCTATCCAACAACGTAATTCCACAGAAATTACAATTTGTGAGGGTCACAAAGCTGTCAATGTGTACCATAGTGTGTATAAATGGGGGAACCGCTGTTGTCAAGGAAATGGGGATAAAGCTCTGCAGCTTGCATCTGAGCAAACCGAACGAGGTCTCTGGATTCACTGTTAAAAGGGTACTTGTGATATCTAACTCAGATGGCACTGGTATTTCTGGGCTACTTACATACTCTTTGAAAGAGATGGTCTCTTTCTTCTGGATACATAGGCAGACAGCAACCCTGAATTGTATGCTTAAAATAAGGCTCTGTGAATATGTTTCAAAATGCAAAACCTGGTATTTGACTGTGAGTTCTCCTTTACCCTTTTCAAAGCTAAACAGACATCCCAGAATAGAAATGTACTTACTGGTTCTGACTTGCTGGAAGTGAGATGGTTCTATTTTATTTTAACTGTTGCTGTGCAACTGAACAATTACTTAGCTTGATTTTTCAAATATGGTTCAAGTATTGATTGAAAAATTGTAGGGATGTTTCAGTAGAATTGCATAACATCTAGATTGAGATTCAGAGTTTGAAGAGAAACTGCCCTTGAGCAGCTAAATTTAGTTCCTTGTATTTTTGGATAGCTTCGTATATAGTGTTTCGAAGTTCAAGCTCTGACTAGCATACGTAACTTCAGGATTATGCTCCTGAGAATAATTTCTCATAATTTGTTTATTTCATTAAATGCAAAGTTTGGAGCACTGTGTTCTCTGGTTTTGCAGGATGGCTCAGTGGTAGGAGCTGAAACCTCAGACGTTAGCTACAAAATGAATGTCAAATAATAAAAGGAAACAGAGCAAATACAATTCTCATGCAGGACAACAATTTAATGGAGTGCAAGGTTAATTTTGAGCTTAACTTATGATATATTTTTAATTTCAGGGTCAGATAACGCTAATGGATGTACCTGTTTTTAAAGCAATTCAGCCAGAGGTAAGTAGTTCATTGGTTTTGTTTTCAAATTTAAATGAAAAAAAGTTATGCCAGTGTATAAATTCTGGCATTGCGAAGTGTAAGTATGTCAGTAAATCTTAGCTTTTGTCCCAGTTCGTATAGCTTTGAAGCAGATGGTTTTATAACACAAAAATACCTGGAACTAATTGGTTTGGGGAATGAAATACTGGAATTTAGAGATATGTTCAGCTAGTGCTAGAGGTGAAGTATCTGGGTTTTACTGTTTCTCAATGACAAACATCTTGATTTGACTATTCTGATCATAGTGTTTTAGATTTCAGCTCTTGATAGCTCATGCCATACCTCCTCCTGTCCCGCGTTGCCCTAACTGATTCTTATCTTTTTGGAAAAAGAAAAAAGGCTGTAACGGCATATTGTATTCAAGATGGGTGTGATCTGTGGATATATTGGGATAATACATTGATGATTTGTGTTCTCTGTTTTGTTTTTATATAATACGATATTCTTTTCTGATTGCAGCATCACTTGAACTGATGTTTTCAGAATCTCCACAGTGACAATAATAAATGATTAATTTGTTTATCCTTATTTCTGTATGATTAGCATTTTCCCATGGGCATTGTTTTGCATTTTTGAAGGTTTATTTTTCAGTTTATTGTCCACTTTATCAGTAGTGTGGAAGTCTTTTTCAGCTCATCAGTCACCTTTAGACTATCCTAATCGATTTTATTGGTAGCAGGCTTAAGAATATTTTGCTTCAGGTGGAGAAACCTGCTGAATCTCTTGGTTGTGATTATTGATTTCGTCATTTGTGCACCCACAAACCTTTTCAAGGCTTCCTTTTGATCTGTACTTGAAAATGTCATGATTTAGCTTTCATGATTTCAGCAAGCTATTTCCCAACTCGTGTAGATTTGTGTGGGTTTTTTGGTTGGGGTTTTTTGTTGTTGGGTGGGTAGGTTTTTGGTTTTGTGGGGTTTTTGTTTGTTTTAATCCTTCAAAGAGCTTCCCCTTTGATCTCTGGCTTTTTTTTTTTTTTCCAGGCATCCTTAGAGTCTTTTTGATTGGCAGAATATGTTTATCCTGATCTTCTAATAGGTTATCTCTTTTTTTTTTAAAGCTCCTTTCCAAAACTTTAAAACATTTTACGCTTTTATTTGATTCTTTTAAATATTTTCCTCATATGTGTTTGTGTACTACTTTTTCTGATGTTAAGTGTTACTGCTATGCAGGGTTCCGCCCGCCCCTGAGTGTTGAAGTTGAATAAGCTCTGGGTGCTTTTATGCAGTGCCTCATCTCTAGTTACACTGAGCTTCAAAGGACTGGATACCAGAAAATCAAAACACCAATTTAACTAGTTAGGACTTTTCCTAATGATCTGCTGATAAGGAAATTCTACTGCTTGAGGTTGATGGTAGTTTATTCTTTGCAATCTGCTTCCAGCGCTGCACAGGATGAGCAGTCAGCTATTTAACAACAACAAGGAAGCAAGCAAGTTGTGTCTAGTGACAGTGATACAGTACTCCATACCTCATCAGTTGTTGCTCTTTTAAAGCTGCCTCTTGTATCTCAGATTGTTGTGTGAGCAGACCTACAGAAAGTCTCTGGGAGATGAGAAGAAATGTCAAGAGAAAGTACACTTAATGTTGTTGGCTGTTCTAACTCATTATTGTAAAAAATGGAAGAGAAAAGCAGAATAAAATAATGAAACTTAAGATAAAAAACTGTGAGAGATCGGAGAACATATCTAGAAAGTAATTCCTTTGAAAAAAATCGGTATGTACTGCATGAGAAAAATCCCTGTGATGCCTTCACTGGAAAATATCCATATGAGGAAGGGTAGCTGTTTTGACACTTCTCAAATGTTTGCAGAAAAGCAGTTGAAGGCACTGACAGTGTGCAAGCATTATCTGTCCATCAGTGCCCCTTCGCAGGTAGACAGAGGTCTGTCATTTTGTATCTGATGCGCCTCTAAATTGTGTTGATCCCCTATGGAAAAGGGGCATACAGATTAAGTCTCAGGTCAGAAGCAGCTAGATGCAATTAAAATGCTTTTCTCCTGTTTTGCAGAAGGGGAAAAGTCATGGAACACTTAGTTTGCCTGAAGGTGTCTTGACAGCAGATTAATGAAGTGTTGTAGGTTTTTGAGTTTCTTTGAAGTATGTACCAGACTGTGTGCCATATCCATGTTTTGATTCAACTTGTAAATCTTTACATGTACCTTGACATGTGCATTCAAACACTTTTGAATTTGTAATTAAAAGAACAAAATGGTGTTGAGCTGATTTCACCTGCATAAAAGGGCTTCTAAACTGAGGCTTTAATGAGTGACTAAAAGGCATTGATAGAATTTGATTTTTTTTTTTATATCCATGCTAGTAAGTACTCTATTTGGAATCAAATTTTGCAGCTCTCATCTGCACGCATGGTGGGAGATGATGAGCAACATCTTTGCCAATGTGCCGAGATTTAAAATCTGGGTGTTTATTATAGATTGTTGTAATTCACCAACAAATCCATGTTGTACAGGCTGTGAATCTCTGTCTGCTTCCCAAACTCTGTAGAATGGTGTATGAATGAATATTTTTAGCCTTTAATGTGTTTCGGTTTGTTTTCCCAAATAAGGGTCCTGCAAGATATATCCCAAGATGCTTAATTTTTAAAATAGCTGGAGATGAGTTGTCACCATCTTTAGGGTGTGTGAGCAGTATTCTTTAAATATCATAGTTTTTTTTTTATCTAAACTGTTGTTTTGCATCATCTTCATTGTGTTAAAATCTTTTCTTAAACTATTATAGGTTGTTTTTGTTTTTTTTAAAGCAACATCATATCTTCATCTTAGTTACCTTACAAAAAATAGAGCTGAATAACACTTTTTACAGCAATATATAGTAATTTTTTTTAGCATCAAAGTCAATGAATGCACTCGTAGCACACACTTACATACTTCTGCAGCCTTTTGCCTTTATCTGTAGCAAAAGAATTTCCTTCTTTCTGCCTATATTCAAATCTCCTACAGATATTGTGGGTTCATAAGTGTGCTAGAGTTCCTATGCATCACCCACTACAATTTCGTGTTTCATGCTCTTAGGAAAAAAATGGACGGGGGCTTAGCGTAGCCCATATAGCTTGGGAATAAGGTACAGTGGGTCACTTCACATTTAGGGCAAGGCAGAAGCATGTACTTGAAGAGCTATTGTGGCTTACACAGTATATAGTGACATGGTCCTCTGCCTGAGCCTTAAGCAGACTGTAAGAAACCACCTTTCTTGATCATTAAAAATGCCTGCAAGGTGCTTCTGAAGAAAGAAAATAGAAAGAATTACTGTTTCTTAATTAATAATTAGTGGGCTGCAGTATAAGAAATGAAGGTAATAAAGAACACACCTCTGCTACATAGACTGTCTGCATGAAAGCAGCTGATTTGCATTTTAATTTTTGGGAAGCAAAAAAAGGTGAAGTTCCCCAAGTCAATCGTATGATTTCCATCTGTTCCCTATGAATGACAAGTGGTGTGTTGGTTTTTGTTTTCTTGTAGTAGTTGTGGCTTTCTAGAGAAGGACTATAAAGCAAAAAGGTAGTCATAGACTTGCTCAATTGTGCTGCTGCTAGCTATGTTAACTAAATGCCAGATGTCCCCTTGCAGAACACATTAACTTGCTTTTATTGGAAAATCTGATCACTTGTTTTACGTATTTTAATACAGTCTCCAAAATTATTTACCCATATGTACTCACATTGAAAATCTTTACTGGGTTGTTGTCTTTAACTTCTTTATCCCCTCCGCTTCACTAGGCTAGGCAGTGAAAAAAAAAAGAGTTCGCTTATTGAGTATTCATCTCTACCTGTTGTGAAGTTGTATAATGGTTCCACTATTAATCCTAGCTTTTTTTTTTCCCTCCTATTTTTGAAACTTTCACTTTGACCCGTATATAAAGATTTTAATGAGAAGCACAGTCTTTCTGCCATGTAGTACAGGTTATAGTTTGAGTGTTCTTGTAGTATTTTGTTAAGGAAAAGAAAATTCTGTAGATTCAAGAAGGAATGAAAACCAAAATGAGTTATGATCCTAAATGTTTCAGTCTTGCACCTCATTTTAAATAAATTACACAAAATAAGAAATTGGTAGTTGTAGTGATGTGGCTCCTGTGCTTGAGTTGACTGGCAGACTAAGGAAATAATCCTTGTGAATACTTCAGGTTTGAAACTTGTGGTGGAAAAAGCGCAATTCTAAGGAAGATGAAAGAAACATGCCTGAATTAGAGTAACGGAATAGGCACCACAGTCTCTTTAGTGAAGAAATAAGTATTTTTATACAAGAATGGTTTCTGAATTCCAATTCAGCAAATTAGTGTGCTTTATTGCACTAGTGTGTGCAGAGGCAGGTCCAACACTCATTAGGACTGTATCCTACTTCTCCCAGCCCAAATGCAGTGAATGCAAAAAGCTTGGTGACTTCTTTTCTGTTGATGGCACCTTAGGGTGGTGGGATGAGCAGTGTCAGGGGAAAGGAGTTTAGGCAAGCAGGGGGAAGAGGGTTGTGAACAGCAGTTTCCCCTGAAGCAACATGATCAGGTAATAATGCTGAGAAACTGTGGGCAGGCAGCAAAGGGAAACTGCTTTTATTTTAGTTTATTTAGTTTATAGCAGCTATTTCTGCTGCCTCATTGTCTGGATTTCCATCTTATTTACGAAAATATTTATTCTCTGCCAGTCATTTCTTTCCCTTTCCATTCAGAATCTCAACAAGATTTTTCTGGAGGGGCAGCTTCGGTTGTCTAAGTCTTCTGTCAAAACAGGGAGACCTCTTCTTTGAAATAGTGATGATAAATATATATATGCATATGTATGGTTCACGGTTTGAGAGTCAGATCTTGCATCTGTGCCCAACTGATATTAGACCTCTAATTTTGAGTGTATAAATATAAATTTGACCTTAACATAAATACTGTTACTTACATACTGTCTAAACTTTTTTGGTGATGTTTTCTACTTAAAAATTACCATTTCTGTTGGTAATCACATCAGTGCCACAAACCTCAGTGCCAGCTAAACCAGGTCTGCCTCTGTATGTAGCATGTCAGCCCTTAGATGTACAGTGCCAGAGCAATGGGTAACTTCTGGCTGGAATCATCATTGGTTTTTTACTCTGAGAATTGAAATAGTATGAGGACAGGCCCTGAATTATTAAGAAATGACCATGCTTTCTCTAAACCTGAGACAGCAACTAATTTTTTTTTCTGCTGTTAAGGAAGTGTAATCATCAGGTGCCAGTAAGGACGAATCACCTTGTGTTCTCCCAAGGGCAGCTGTGATTGTTACTCCAATGGAAACTGCAGCACTGGGAGATGCTGAGGGATGGAGAATGTAAGCAAGAGTCTCTTGGATGGCTTCCTTCTCCAATACCCTGCTCTCCTTTGCAACAGGAGCAACTCGGGGCTGTGTGGTTGTCTTGCAGATAGGAATGCACACGCCCATCTCCTTCTATGCTGAACATGCCAGCATTTTCCAGGATAGGTTTTGGTGGCAGAACTTCACAGTAAAATTTGAAGAAATGGCCCCAAATACAAAGCTGGAGACTCT
Source organism: Phaethon lepturus (assembly GCF_000687285.1). Taxonomy (NCBI): domain Eukaryota; kingdom Metazoa; phylum Chordata; class Aves; order Phaethontiformes; family Phaethontidae; genus Phaethon; species Phaethon lepturus. Next base: position 113,673 of record NW_010541216.1, on the reverse strand, counting down.
GCATTCTTCCCTGCCTGCAGGCAGGAGTGTCAGAGTCTTTTCTAACAAATACCAGCATGCCACCAACTTCAAGTGGAAGAATTCAAGGTCTTTCTTAACTGGTATGAGTCTCTTTAGTTTTGGGACACTGGTTGAAAAGATGTTAAGTTCCTGATTTTAAAAAAAAAAAAAAAAAAAAAAAGGCAAAACCCAAACCAAAACACAACCAAACCCCAAAGAACTTTAGAGCTTAGAATATCCAGATACAAAATTCTTTTAAACTATGACTGTCTTAAATGGCGCAATTATTGGTGACACGTTGAGTCATCTTACCTGCGTTGTGTGGTAGCTGAATGTATAGTGTGATGCTGGTTTCAGTAAGTAGTTTTCAATGCGGTGATCAAACTTTAGAGTGGAAGATGTGGAAAGAAAGCATGAATAAATAAAAATGAAAGGCTGTACTTTGCTAGTGTGCTACTTCAATAATTAAGCTGTCTCTGTGTTGATTATTTTTCTTTGTAGCAATGTGGAATAGGTTGTGTGCTGTATGCATTTGCATCTATTCTGTATGCTATTGTATACAAATAGAAGAACAGACTTTGGTACATCTAGTTTTTATGATTTTAATTAAAAACTGCTTCAATGAAATTAAGTAGTAATAAATAACAAGGAAGATGATGTAGGTGCCCAACTGCTGACTAAGTTTTACAGACAATAAGAGGCACTGTAACTTTAGTTATAAAGTAATGCTTTTTCAGGCTTTACAAGTAATTTGTTAGATTGTTGAGGCCTACAGTTTTTAGGGTGACTTAAGTACAGGAACTATGTGATTTTTTTTTCTTTTTTTTTTTTTTAATCTTTTAAGCAGGTCCCCTTGTTCCTTTTTACTCCACAAAAATGTTTGTGCTGTTGTTCAAGTTAAAATGGGCCTTTTGGAAGGGAAAACTGGAAATAGTGTTTCTTCTATTGTTGCTGCAAAAGATGACAATTTTCATATTTCTTTACTGCAACATGCTAAGTTAAAATAATGGGACATGTCTGGATTGAGTTAATGAGGTATATCTTCTCAGTAGACTTAAGTATCTTCAGAAAGCAATTAAAGACAGAAGAACATGCTGCGCTCTCTAGCTCAGATTGACATTTAAAGCAAGATTTTTCTGTGGTAACAAAATGGATCTTGAATTATTTCACTGGTTTCTAATAAGAGCTGAATTAAAAAAAGTCCCTAATTGAACAAAAGATATATTGTAAAAGTCTAATAACTTAAAACAATTCAGAAGTTACACTTGTGGAATCTCAATTTACAGAAGAAATCAGAAAAAGGTGTAACTATGTATTTATTACTTCAATGTATTATTGCTCTGTTAAGTTATTTTGAAACTTAAGATTTGTCTCTCTATATGCTCTTGGCTCTGAGCATATGTTATTCAGTAATTTAAAAGAAAATGCATTTTCATCCTTGTTCTCCCAGGAACTGGCAAGCTGTGGCTGGAATAAAAAAGAGAAATACAGTTCTGCACCAAATGCTGTTGCTTTCACCAGAAGATTCAATCATGTGAGTTTTTTTTTTTTTCCAGTGTCGTTATATATATGCGTTTTAAAAGTCTGGGGAATTAAGTGTTCTGTCATATCACCTTTATTACTGATTGCAGCTGATTACCTGAAAACTTAAAGTATCTCCTATAAGGAGTTCCTTATCTTCAGGATATACAGAAAGACCAAAACAGTACTATAGAAATAGCTGTATTTTTGTTTTAAATAGCAGTTATTGATGAAATGAGAAAATATTAAGTGGTGGTTTTCCCCGTGAATGCTGGCTGTGCTTTACATAAAGACAGAATCATAATTACAGATTAAAAGCTTACCATACAGGGTTTCTGGAGTAGCAATTAGGTGTAATTTCTTTCTGTGGTAGTCGAGTGTCTTTTGTTCCACATAGATGTTTTTGTCCCTAGAAATACAAGCCTTTTGTCAGACTGGTCACCTTTTTAAGGTGATCTGGGGCCAACTTCAAAATTTTACTGTACAGAACTTGTTCTTTAACTCTCTGTTTGGCATAATATTTCAGGTAGTGTATTTGAGGTTTATGGCTGGCTTCCTTAAAAATTTCTCTGTGTAAAATGAACCTTTTAAATAAGATTGGAATTTTAGCTTTCTCAGCAATTAAAGCTGTAGGATTCCAGCTATGTTGTTAGCCAACCAAATCTAGAAACTGAAATGCTTTTTTTAATGTAATGCCATATTTTGTATTTCAGATGAAGTAATTCCATTACTCTCATCTCTCCTCTTGTAAATGTTGAATAATGTCTCAAACATGCAAGCTCTATTGCAGACCTATCTTCTGTACCCAGTCTCAGATCTACAGACATCTTTGTTAATCATCTAAAACTCCAACCAAACCTCTAAGCTTTTCAGTTTGTCATTTTCTGTCAGTTGTTGTGTACTTTTTCACTTTTCATTATTGCTCACATTCAGGATATGACCAAATCCTGTTACTTCTTATCGACAACATTTAAAATATTTCTTAACCTTCTAACGACCAAAGTCTGGGCATGGGTTTTGGACGCTTGCCTGGTTCTCATTTTGACTGAAGAGAAAATGCTACACCACGAACTTCTTGTGACCATGCTGTCTATTGAAATCTAGGGGTTTTGGGTTGGGGTTTTGGTTTGGGGGTTGTTTGTGGTGGCTTTTTTTGTTCTTGCTTTTAGTTGAAATTTTTCCTGATCTGCCTTTTGAAGTTGCTCCTTTATTGAACTGTATATACAGCCTGAGGCTACTTTTACGCTAATCTCACTGATATGCCAGCAATTCCAACATTTGCTGTCTTACTCATGTAAGCTATTTCTTCAAAGAAACATTTTGTTTTGCTGACTATTCCAAAATGTTTTTGTAGGAAGGGCCATGTTAGGCAGTGTACCTCATCAAGGACCTCACTCCTCATTTGTTGCTGTATAATATACTAAAGAACTGCAGGAATTGGCTAAGCAGAAAGTGAACTTCAGACATATTAAAGAATTAGTAAAATATGCTTAGCAGCAAGAAGGAAGGAGGGGGAGCCTTATCATGGGAATAAGCAATCAGCTGTCTGCAAAGTGACAATTTGTCATTACAGAGCTGCTGTTAATCTAAGTTGTAAAATGTTAAGGACAGAGGGAGGGCAGGTTTGCTTTGTACAGCTGGCCAGAACCAGGATACCTGTACTTTAAAAGTAGCTGTTAAAGATCTTAAACGTTGCTAAAATGCCAACTCTATTGTTAAATAGCGTTTAGAAAAATTCTCAATACAGAGTTTTTAGATTAACATATAGGAATTCCATCATGCCACCAAAATCCCATTAGTTTATTATTGTAATGCTACCTTAAGTCTCCCCTCTTAATGACTTTTTGGTTGGTTTTATGACCATTTTTTATTTTTTTTTTTTTTTTAAGGATGTTTCTTTATTTTACTCTGTGGAACATTTATCAAATCTGTTCACTGGATTATTAACTGATGGGTGATATTCTTGGTTTTGTTCAGTCTCAGTTTGTATAAAAACCCATATAAAACTGGCTATATGCACACAACAAAGGCAATAAGGAGAATAAGATGCTAGAAATACCTGCCTTTGAGTAATACATTTCTTCATAATAGTTGGTAGTCCTGTTTCCCTGGAAAGCATTGCTCCCTGCTAAATGGAACCTTATGTATCTTCATTGCCTTAGAGTGCATGTTAGATAGTTGTTGATAGTCACTATCTTTTTCATCTGTCTTTATTTCCTTTTACTACTATGCTTCATTTGTTTCAAGGAACTAATATTTTTGATTCAAAGACAGGTCCATCTGAAAGGAATTATAAAGCTAGATGACTAGGTCTGTAATGTCTTTGAACTTGTTCAATATGTTTCAATGGACTAAAAGACCTACGTCACTGTTTAAATTTTTTCAGTATGGTAAAGGAGAACCTTGAATAAAATGCAGCGCTGTGACTTTGAACAGTTGTCTGGAATTTATTGTACGGTTTCTTTCCTGCCTCCTTTCCCTTTGGCTTTGCATCTGAAGACCTTGCTAGAAGCGGTGCAGTTCAGAAAGGGACTAAGAATTATTTCTGAACAATCTGTAGCTTTTTTGGGGGGAACACCCAAAGAGCAATAAACATAAAAACAGAATGTATTAGCTTTAAGATTGATGCCATGAGAAGTGGTCTAGCATTCTCTTTGGATTGCATTGTGTAGACATTCGATATAGTGGTATGTACACAAATACAGCTGCAAACTTTCTTGTCGTTAGGTTTAAGATTAGGTTTTTAGATTAAGCCTCACCCCATTTGTGTGCTTTCTCTGCAGCCATAAGAGTTGGATGTGCCCCTCTGTCAGCTGACAGGTTCCTTCACTGAGAATATCTTTGCTAATGATTTGCTAAGACCCTTCTTAAAGTCTTGAAAACTTTGTTTTCTGTCATCCCTAAGCTCCAGTGACGACCTGTCCATCTGACCGGATCTGTCCCTGGTTTTCTTTTCCTTATTGGGTTTCAGATGTTGTGTTGGCTGCTACAGAAGATTCCCTTAGATGCCTGTTATTGCTGCTCTTAATGTCTAGAAGAAATACATTAACAGTAATCTAAATTGTCCTTGGGATACCCCCGAAACAAGAACAGTGGCAAAATCTAGAACATGTCTTTGCTGTGTCAGTGAGTTTTGTGGAGTCACCAGTGCAACCAAGACAGGTCAGTTTGAGGCTCTATTCCACCAGTTATCTCCCAAGAAATGAAAAAAGGTCATCTTTTTAACAGGCAGCCAGTAAGTAACTTGAAGCCATTGCAATTCACCATTCACGAAATCAACTGGAACAGGACAAGTAGGTTGTCTTTCTATTTTTCACATTGTCATCACCATCACATTTGGATGTTACAGTGCTTAGACCGTCTCTTGGACTGTATTCAGAGCCAAAAGATTTGGAGGCACTTCTAGGTCTTCTTTCCTATTTCTTTTCTTGTTTGTTTCTGCTCTCTTTAAGGTAACATTTGAAAAACATGGATATAGGAGACATGGTAGCCTGTAGGAGAAACTTTGCCTTGAAGAGTCAAAGAATAGGTGATAAAGAAGAAACAAGTCCAGCTATTTAACGTCTACTCAGATGCTGTGTTAGTTTGCCTCTAACCAATTTTCTGAGAAACTGCTGCATGCAGCTTTGGTGGGTGAGGGACATACCATTTGCAAGAAGCTCTTCCAAGGAGTTTACATCAGCCTTTATTCTGGCACCAAGGAAAGTCATCAGTCTTACCTTCATATAGTGGGACATGAGCTGGGAGGGAAAAGCAGCAAGTATTGTTTCAGTCACAGGTTCCTGTTACTCATGTTAGTACCTCAACTTGTGACTTACTGAGAAAGTACTTTGGATAACTTTGTGGTGTGGGCCTATGGTTCCAAATGTGTCATTGCGGAGGACTTATTTCATCAGTAATGTTGTATTTAGATTCACCGTCCTTTTGGGAGCAGTGGAACTCAAGAATTTCTATGGGATAGACAGTGGCAACTGGGAGTAAGAAGGCATGGTGGAGTAAGCAGTTTTCATTTTCCTTGCCTGGTTTACATTCTCGGCGTTGAGTTCTACCCCAGGTGTTTGCTCAGCAGAGTGTAGTTCCCACTGGGAACCTGCCCCACTTACCCAGGGTTTCTAATGCTTAGACCTAAAATAAGTAATCAGGAAAATCTTTGCAACTTTTGGCTTTATCAGGCATGAATAAATTTCACCAAACTTTTGTTAACCTTTGAAATTTCACTGGGTTTAAATTATGCATTAGGCATCTGTCTCTCTTTTTTCCCCCAACTTGCCAAAAGAAAACCATGAACAGCTCTCACTTTGTAAGTAAAGAGAATATTAAATCACTAACAGCTGCTTCACAGCAAATTGATCTGCTGATAGCCTTTTGGAAACAGTAATGATTATGTGCAGTTGATTGCAGTCCACTGAGAATGAAGTAGTGCATTTCCAGCATTAGTTATGTGATAATTATATGTGGTGCCTGTAAAAACAGATCAAATTCAGGGAAGAGAAATCAATTTAATCATTCCATGCCAGGACTCTTTTATTCTTGGAGAATATGTTGCTATGGGGTACTCCACATCTACTATTAGGTATTGTTTTTTAAATATCTAACCTCTTTATGTAATTTTAAAAAAAAATTTGACCTCTGCCTTTTTCAGACTACTTCTGAAAGTTGGTTGTATACTTGCATACTACTGTTACTGGTAAATCTGTCAGAGCGCAAAATTGTCAAGTTTGCCTACTTACTAAACCATTGTTCTTTACCTTTTGAAAATAAGTAACAAACAATTTCAAACAAACAAGAGGCATTTATTTTTTTGAAGATAGCTGCTAGGCATTGATAAAATGTTTCATAGTTTATGTAAAGGTAACTGTTGCTCTCCTGGCTGTGAGATTATCTGTATTAAAAACCTCCTCCTTGAGGTTTTTATTTAAATGGGAGTGGAACTGTGCTGCCACAGAACGTAAAATATTAGAGAAACTTGTCAACTAGATTCAATACATTGTTCCAATTTGAGGGCAAAAGATCCCATTTAAAAAAGGCAATTTTTTTGTTTCACTAACTCTGTGAAACTGTGTTTTAGTTTTTGGGTTGTTTTAAAACCAAATGCAAACATTATGTAGGAGAAGAAATTTGTCCTGAGTATTGTAGTGTTGCTGAGTCGCAGTGAAGTGTGATAGTGAAATTTTACTACTGTTATCAGAAATCAAAGAATGGAGTGTGGAAGAGGTTAGTGTGCTTCCTTTGAAAACAAAACAGACAGGGATTCTACCTTAGCTGTAATGGTGCAAGGTCAGTACTGTCTGTTTAACATTACGTGCATTTTGTGTAGCATATCAGAATGTTTTTAACAGATATTTGGAAGAACGATCCGGAAACTCTATTAAAGAGAGGGTCTCAAATTTGCCTGTCTACTAAATAGCACGGAAAGCACAATTAGTTTTGGAACTGACGACTATGAACTTAAAAGCACCAGTATAACAAAATTAGTATTTCAGATAAGGCAAACATGAGATAAATAAAAAGCTTAAGCTGTGACTCAAGAAAAGAGTCATTCAAAAGTTAAGCATGTTTTTCTAGATTGACCTTAATAGGGAAGAATATAAATACACAAATACATGTCAAGGGTTAAATGCTGTCTTGAACTGGTATCAAAGGCATTGATGCCAAAGGCTGTGGGTCATCCAAGAGATTGATGTTGGTGGGACAGTGTGAGAAATAATAACGTTTAAATGCAGTGAGAGAGGACTTGAGGCAAAATTACAGCAACATATGTATGGAACAAATTTGTATTATTTAGGTGAAGAATGAACTTGGATAAAATAAAAAGTGGCCTATTGAAACAAAAGGGTTTATTAAATTGTTTATTTTTTGATATTTGGAATACATTGGATCATAGTGCTGTCTAAAGATAACAGTTAATAGACAAGAACAGCAAAAAACAAATGTCAATGGCAGTATAAACACATCAAAGAGCAGTGGAGGTGGTTGGAGTGGAAATAATTAAGTGTGTTTAATTCTTTATCTCCTGCTTACTCTGTTACTGAAAGGACTGGATGGCTCTAAGCTTCGAAGAAAGTTTGCATTTTGTCCTGGTTGTTTTTCCTGCAAGAGCTTGGAAGTGTTGAGACTGGGTCTGGCTGGGACTGGGACGGAAACCAGGCTTCCTTGAGCAAACGAGTACTTGTGCAGCACGGTGCTTATGTCGCTGTGATACTAATGAACTTTCATAGAAGTCAGGGCCCACATAATAAATTATTTGGGTTTTTTCATCCTTATGAAAATGAGCATTGCTCTGTATTGTGAGCAAGTGTTTCATAGCCTGGCCTACCACAAGCAGTCTCCTATTACATCAACACGCTGTTAACTTGAGACCGAAGAGATTTGGGATTTTAAGGCATAGAAATATGTGTGTTGTCTCTACCTGATTCTTTATGATACAAAAATCTATGTTAAAAATCAAATTCCCTTGATCTTCAAAGGGAAAGCATCTCCTTAGAAGCTTATTCATCAGTTGAGGGAAAAGTTGATTTTCTCAAGCTGTATAACTACAGCAGAACATCAAACTGAGGTTTAACTTTTTTTGACAGTATTTTGAAGTACTGTCAAATACTTTAGCATTTATGTATTCAGTACTTACGTATTTTATAGTAATGCTGTTTGCACAGAACCATTTTTTATATTTGTCAGGGTAACACAGTTTATCTGGAGATACTTGGCTTAAAAAGAAGAAAAAAAGACAGGAAAAAGAAAACTGAGCTCCATTGCTAATTCTTTCCTGGCTAATACAGCCTTAGACAAACAGACCAAAGGAAAGCAGTTGTTATGCAAGATGTTTGTGGGGTTTTTCCTTTATTTCTTCCATTTTCTGGTTCCAAGAGCTGTTGTGTTTTGACATCCCAGTTCTCATCAGATCACTGTAACATCACTGAAATCGTAATAACTTTGGAGGTGCAGGTCTTCCCATGCTATTCTGTATAAAAAGCTGTCATACTGTACAAAGTGAAACAGGATAAACAGGGTATCTCATTTTTTTTTTAATTGAAATTTTAGGCAGGAACCTGAATACATGCGCAATGTTAGTTTAGAAGTAGTTTAACATCATACTTAAAAATCAAAGCCGCAAGATATTTACGTATGAGAGCATGCATTTCTTCATACACTGTTTTCAGTAGTTTTGTAAATAGCAGTCATGCTGTGTCTTGCCAATCATTCATTTTTTACGAACCTGTAGTGAATACATGAATAACATCTGCAGTATTTGTTACCATTTGCTAATTCTTTGCTACTGTTTTATTAGTTATGAAGGTGTTTATTTTCTATCATTCTTCATGTTAAAGTATGTGAGGGCAGAGGGTGTGGGGGGAGCATAGGAGAGAAAAGATTAGTATTTAGACAAGTTACCAAAACATTTTCAAAGTATAGCTTTTATGAGGCATTCATGTAACTACGAAATGCAGCAACCATCCTTCATACCATACTGAATACAAGAGGGTTTTTTACACAGCAGTGAAGTTAGTCTGTAAAACTTAACTAATGGTTATGGTAGTGTGCTTTATATTAGCAAGTAATTGGCATAGCGAGCAATAGGAGTACATACTATGAACTCTGGATTGTAGCAGAGGCTTCTTATATTATGTTCCAATTTTGTTCAGATGATGTGGCTCTGATTGTTATTATTATTTTGAGGTGTTGAGAACTTGGAAATGTCAGTGAACTGTTGAAGCTGTTCAACTCATCTGAGAACTGGATAGTGCAGCTTTGAATCTGTGGAAAAGTAAAACCAAAGGATATAACTCAATTTTAGTTTTATATTCCTTCATTTTGTAGATTTTCTTAATGAAATTTCATCATGATTTTATTTTCTTGGGAGAACTTTGAAGTTTGAGAGCTTTCCCATTTGCTTTATGTTTGTGAGACTGCCGCCTCAAAATGAGTCTGTTTGCATAGATTGTACATCACTTGATTCTGCTGGGGTTTTTTTTGAGATATGCTAGTGGCAGAAGGGTTTTCCTCATTAGAAAAACAGATCCAAATGTCTTTATGCAACGAACGGGTGCAACAGATTTTACAAAGACAAATTCTAGCCACCCACACTCTTACTGAGAAAAGCAGGCACCAGGACGTGCGCTCTCCAACAAGAAGCTAGAGTGCATGGCTACTGGTTATGAAATGGCGAAAGTGAAGAGAGTAACAAGATAACAGATTCAGTTCTTAATATAAGTTGGATTTCTTAATTTGATTTAAGCAACTGCTTGACCATGTAATAATAAAAGGTATCTTGGGTAAGAATGAGCAGAATAACAGAGCAAAACACTTTGAAGAAAGGTGTTTTTTTTAATTAGTATCTGTGTTATATTGTTTGGGATTTTATAGTGTAAGAATTTGCATGTTCTAGTATGTATTCAGCTTTATAGATGGCAGTTAAATGCTGTGAGACTTTTAATATATTACTCATGAAATAAAAATATTAAAAGTGTAATGTTGAAGCTCTGTATTTTAAAAAGGCAATTTTTCTTCTTTTTAGGTAAGCTTCTGGGTTGTTAGAGAGATTCTACATGCACAAACTTTAAAAATAAGAGCTGAGGTTTTGAGCCACTATATTAAAACTGCGAAGGTAAGAATTTGGAGGGGGGAGGTGGGATTCACCATGATGAAAATTCTTACACTTAAGTTGGTCAGTTCAAAAATATACATGGGTAAATATTTATCTGATACCTGATTTAGCTGTGGTTCTATCTATTGACGTGACTAGCTGTTTGGCTTCTGCATGTAACAAAGTTGTCAGAAATAGTGACAGACCAAAGTCCTGAAATGGAAGCCTTTGTTTACAAAAAAATAGCTTAACTAAGGAAATGCAAAAATGCCTTATCTCAGATACTGCTTGTTAAATAATGTAATTTATTGGATATGTTTTCTAATGCTGGTTAAACCAAAATGCTGTGTCTAGAATCTGTTCAAATTGCATCAGTGAGAAGAGAAATAGTTTGCTTGCTTTTACTATTGGAAGGAAAGAATCTGTTATCTCTTATTCCAGTCATGGCATGAATAATATCAACTTAATAAATATTCTTTCAAAAATATACCTGAACTTGGAAAGCATTTTAGAGCTCTCATCCTGTGATATTTTCCTGAAAGCCTTTAGGACTGATATTTGTAAGAAAAGGGTCAGCAAATCTTGACTTACGTGTATGTGAACCAAAGTCCTGGCCGTTCACACAGAATCCAACTTCTTCATTGTAGTGTGAAGAGTTTCAAGTTTTTGCTCTTGGACAGGGCCGACACTTATTACAGCTAACTTCTGTGACCACCGCAGGTTACCTGCAAGAAAAGATGTAAAATTTTTAATTACCTTGGAATTAATTTTGCAAATGCATTTTTTTGTCTTGATATGCACATTTTTAATGAAGTAATATTTTACTCCTATGGGATTTGACTATAAATTTTGGGCAAAGCAAGCTAGTTTTGTAAGATTTGACAGGCTTTGCTCAATAATCATGCTGTGGTCATAAACTATTAAGGATGTCTCTTAAATACCCTTTGATATCTGGTGGGCTAATGTATGTTCACCTCATGTACTTTTAAAAATCAGTTCCTGGTTTTTTTGTTTGAAAAGTTTGCCTCATGATCCATGTCCCTCCGTAGGAGAAGGGAGGTTCACCTGTGTGGTCATAGCGCAGACCCGATTTTGGAAGCCAAGCAGGGTCAGACTTGTTTAGTACTTGGCGGGGACTTGCCAGTGCTGGGTGTTGTAGTGTCTGTGTTGGACACAGCACCCTGAACGTGCCTGATCTCATCAGGGGACTGCAGACAGCAGTGTCTGCTGAAATGCTGCTGGTTTTGAGACAGTTACGTTCTCTAACGATTAGTTGAGCTTTGCTTACCTATGAGTTGTAAAAATCACAATTACAAAGAGCAAGAAACTATATATGGGACAGTTTTTTATATATTTTAATTTACTTTATCTATTATCTTGGCTTTGCTTACATATGGTTGCTAATATGAAGTTACCGCAGTTAGTGACATTTGAAGGATTTTCCGTTTACACCAAAACTATTATCAAAGCAGCTTGGTGGCAGAGGTCTCACTAATTAACTTTTCTTCAGAGAAGCTGTAAATCTACTCTACAGGGAATTCTTTGTGCCGACAGCTATCTATTGCATAGCTTACAGTCCTTTAATGGTATCTTATGCTATACTGCTTTATGCGTGGACTAATTGGACTTCATAGTTGCATTCCCCTGAAGTTCCCAGGCTATGATGATAGGTTATAACTTCTGTTTCAATGCTGGCAGCGGCTAGGAAAGCCCTAATTTTTTTTATTTTTTATTTTTCATCATCTACACTGTCCTTTGGGACAGTCAACTTCATTACTTTGTTTGGGGGCGCATGGGGGGTTATTTTGGGGGGTTATTGTGTAAGTGGAGGGACAAACACCAGCAGTACTATTCAGAAGAATAGTAGGAGTATGGTATATGACAAATATCCTCACCCCGTGAAATATTGATTGCCCTTTCCACCCAGTCAGTAAAGAATCCTCCCAAAAGAGGATTAGGAGAGGGAAACACTTCTTTAGCAGGTGTGGAAAGACTCTCGTTCATCAGTAGACATGGTGGAACCATAGGGTTCTGGGCACCCAGACTGAAATTGCTACTAGGGTGACCTGACAGTAAGCATTAAATGTGGCATTTCTGAGTAATACCGACGAGGACTTTGTTCTATAAAAGGCTGTTGGTTTTCTGGCAGTGGGTTAAGTGGAGAGAGAATCATTTGCCCTCCTCCAAAATCATTCGCCAGAAAACCATCCTCGCAGTATTGCTTTCAGCCTTCCCAATATAAGATCTCTTCTGATATTCAGCATTTATTAAGAATCAATTTAGTGTAACTTTTTTGTCCTGTTATCATATGAAAGGCTGCCTAATCAAGAAAACTTGGGTAAGCTGAGTTCCAAGGAGGACAAAAACTTCCACCATTTTTTTGAATAGCAGGAGTTCCTTATATTATCGTATCAATGTTTCTCGCTGGAATCCTAACCTACCTTGGTGAATTTTCCAAACGGGTTAAACAGGGTTTGCAATACTGTGATTGAGTATCCATTTCTCTTTATCAGAGTCTTTTTATTAGGTGTAAAACCTCAGTGCCACCAAAAATCCCTGCATGTGGTTCAGACCTCCAGGTGCTCATAGCTATTGGAATAATTGATACTGCAGAAGAGCTTAAGGAACAGCTTTTTCTTCCAGACCATTTTTAAGCTTTCATGACAGTAGTACCAGAAGTTAATTGGCCAAGGCAGATTGATGGTTTTGGAGGCAGAGGGAAAGAAAGAGGAGGGGAGGGAAATTCCAAATATGTAAGAAAATGCACTCATACGCAGTGTTTTGTAGAGTTTTAAAGAAAATTCTTTTACTCTGATGTCTTCTGTTTTCAATTTTGATTTCATTGTTCCTTTCCACTAGTTAATTTTAGTGTCATACCCCCAAAATTGTCTTTCAGTGAGAGAAGTATTCCAGGTATGTGGCTCTGACCATTTACCTGCTTGGTTTCGTCCTGCAACAGTACTTTTTGGGTGCCTTGATGCAGCCTTAGTAGCTACATAATCTTGCAGTGCCAAATGCGTTTACAATATTAAATACTGCCACGATTACATCATTCACAACTGGGTTATCCTTTTTGGCATGTTAAGTTTGAAATTCTCTTGACTGCTATGAAAGGAATTTGTTGGGTTTGAATGTCAGAAAATTTCTGGCACTTCCGATATATGTCCCAAGATGTATGTATATATAGCTTTTTTTTTTTTTTGAAGGGCTCTCTCTGGACTATAAGACAACTATAGTCTAAGCCAAAACTGTATAGATGCAATAATGAAAAATTAGGCGGTGCCATAAAAGCAGTATGGGTGCACAGCAGTTCACTGTACCTAACTCTTCCATTTTAGAACATGCAAGATTTCTTCATTTTTAGATTGCTATTTATTTTGTATTATTGGCAGCGTTTGGAATGTTGCTTATTGTATATATTTTTGTCCTCAGAAACTGTATGAGCTGAATAATCTGCATGCTCTTATGGCAGTTGTGTCAGGCCTACAGAGTGCTCCAATCTTCAGGCTGACTAAAACGTGGGCGGTAAGTGAGCAGTGGGACAATGGAGGATTTTAAATTTATTCTTAGGAAAATACAATATTCTGTAGCTTGTTTTCAAGAATGCAATAATTATTACAGATACTTTTAATCTTCTTGTACTATGTACATAATGTTTCTAGTGTCTCTTAAGTCTATGATTTCCTGTTGAATAATTTTTCCATTCTCGCATAGAAATATTTTCCTTTGAAAAATAGTTCCCTGCAGATTCTGCTAAATGCAGAGGCTTCTAATTTGGCCAGAAGCTATTTTGTATTTAGTCGCTGGAAAATTATGAATGCCAAAGTGGGTCATACTTTAATCGTTTAGGGGTTTATACTGCTGGAATTTTTTTTTTGCTATGGAGAGCAGATGTCCAGAAACTCTTGATTCAGTTTCCATAAAGAGATTTGTAGTTTCTCTGACTGATAACTAAATCTAGCAATTTTCCTCACAGTTTTCAGAATTATTTTCATAGTTAAAACTGCATTACACAACATATTTGCAGGTCTGCTTTTGTACGGTTATGAATGAAGGCAGTCTTTGGAAACACTTTTATTTGACATGTGGTGTGTTTTTTTTTTTTTTTTACTGGAATCAATATTATTTTTGTGTAATTGTATCCTAGATCAGAAGAACATTGGGAATGACTTTTGCTTGTTGATACTCCAGAGCTGAGAAAACACAATGCTTGATTCTGCCATATATTGTGTAGTTATCCATCTGTATAACCAGATGAACTGTGACATTTTCAAGTGTGATAGAAATAATCAGATGACTGAAATACTCCTGTGCGAGGGATTCGTATAAATAGATCATTAAAAAGAGCTAAAACTTTCGCTGCAGACGTGTCAACACATCCTCGCATGTTACAAAAAGTGTTTCTTTGGTAACTAGATGACAAAGTTTAATTGATAAATGTTACCAAAGTTATACATAATTCACTCCTGCGGAGATACTCAACTAGAATTCTGGCCATATTTTGCAAATGTGCAATTAACTAAGGCATCGTTTCAAAATACCAAAAATCCTCTAAGGATATCTTAATGAAGTTAACACTTCAAAATGATCTCAGGGAGAACTTCTGTTTTTCTAGTTTTGCTGCGTCAATGAATTGATGCCTCAACAGTTTTACATAACTGATGATTGGGGGTGGAGGATATTGTGTGACTCGAAACAAATGTCAGCTATAACCATATATTATTATAACCATATTAGTTACTACCGTAATTATGCCATTTGGAACTGGCAGTCCCCAGTTTCTTTTCCTGCTTGGTCAACCAGATGCAGCTTGCACTTACGAGGTTTATTTGTGTGCTGTCGGCATATGTATCAGCTTTTGAAGTTTACCCCTCTTCCAACCTCTGAAATGCCAGGTAACTTCTCCCACATTTCTGCAGGTGTTTGATTTCTCATATAATCCCAAGTGAGTCTGTGCTTTTCATCATCTCATATAAGCCTTTGCAAACTGATGTTGCAGGATGGCTCGAGCAATGCACACTGCAAACTAATTTAGATGTCTTTCTCTTGGAAGTTCAGTTTATAAATTCTAGATGTAATTGTAACCCTTGGTCTTTCTGTATTAAGAGCAAGAAAAGACTTATGAGCAGGCACACCAAGCCATTATTTGAATCACCAAGTCCTTTTTGGAAGGTTACTATGTAACTTGCTCAACCTTCAGTAAGGAAGGATTTTTTTTCTCCATTTTAGAGATAGTTTGTAGCAACCCTCAATCAACTGGACTTACAAAGTCAGGAAAATAGCCACAAGCATATTCACTCACTAAAAAAAAAGTCACCTTATATGGTTGGAATCTAGAGTTGAAAGGAGCTATTAAATATTTGCTTGGTAATCTAATGTTCCTAAAAAAGACAGAATTCATGTCTTCTGACGGTATGTCTGAATATGTCTGAAATTTGTCTCAATTGCCTGCACACCCTCTGAACTCTGGAGAATAATAAATGCTTCTAATGTGTGATTTGCCCCATTCAAAACTTTAAAGAATTATGAACCTTCCCAAGAAAGTGAATAGAATAGAAAAGAATATTCTGCTTCTCTCCATTTAATGTAAAGGAAGTCTGGATGACCAGCTAGGACTTGGGGAATGTAAGCAATAATCACTAGACCTCTGAAGTTAGGTGAGTGAATCCTGCCCCACTCTGCCAGCTCCCTGAAACCTCATCTCTCCTTTCTTGTGACGTGCGGAAAACAGACTCCACAATCTGTAAGATTGTAAAGTAGGTATGTTTATTCAGCGCTGGGCAGCACGGGGGGGTAGTCCCACCAAAAACCGTGCGTGCCCCAACGCGGCACTTACTTCAAATATATACAGCAAAGTGTTGCATATACATAAAGTTTCGCAATATGCCTATACATATGCATGATCTGTTCCCGCTTCGTATTGAAATGAGTTCCAAGACGTTATTTCCATGAATTCCTCCCATCTGCGCTTGCGCAGTGCCTTCTGGTGGTGGTCGCTGAGGGTCGTGAGGATGAAGGTCAGTGGCTTCTCTTCGTCACCACTAGTAACCCCTTGTTCTTACGCAGACTCAATTGTTCTTTGGTTTTCGTCCAAACCACAAGGTCAGTTTCAGCCGGTTCTTGAGGCACTCTCCTGGTTCTTATCAGGGACTGTCCTTGTGAGGAGCTACAAGTGTTCTCACTCCTGTCAGTTTATCAGGAACTGTCTTTGTAAGGAACTACATATCTCCTGCTTTAGTTACTTTACGCAATAGCTAACAAGATTTCAAACCTTATCTACTAATTAACTGCTAAGATTCCCTTAACCCCTCGTCTCACTTGCATTTGAAAAAGGTTGTCTTCAGTGCTGGCACACTATAATTAGAAAACAACGAGCAGTCTGGAAGGCTCTGAATCCTTCCCTGCTACTGTAAACTATAAGCCTTAGCTTTCGTTGTCTCTGCATATGTACCTCTCTTTACTGTTCTTTGCATCCTTTGAGCCTAAGAGACAGAGGAACAAAAATTATTTAGAAAAAGAAGTAGCTCCAAAACTGAAGAAATAACAGCTGGGTCCTTGCTTGCCCTCAAAGAAACACTTTTAATACTGTCAGGTTCTCTCTACCTTTCTACATAATGCAGCAAGGGGAGACATGATGTGAATTGCACCATAAGCCCAAGGGAAACTCATACAGGATCAACTTGTTTAGAGAGTACTCAAAGAGCCTGAAATGATATATCAGACTTGAACACGATTGTGCAAATCTGCATGTTTTGAGGAAAATAAAATGCGTTTCATTCAAGTCTAAATTTATACCATTACTATATCTGTTAGTCTTGTCTTACCTTCCAGTCTGCAAAACTATGAAAGCCTTCCAGGCACCAAATGGTGGCAGAATATTTTAGAATTACTAAAGGCAAGCTAATCTAGGCTGATTAAACTAAAACCATCTTTGAGGAGATAAACTTCAAAAGAAAAATGTCATGTTCCAGTGGTTGGGAAGAAGTCATGCCTGTCTACTGTTTCCTTGTTGTGGAATTGGCAGATGTCTGCAGTTTTAATGAACAAGAGATGCTGTTCATCCAAATATTGGAACCAAAGCTTAAGATGTAAATTAATTGCTGGAATATTGGAGACCAGTATGTCCTGGGAAACAAGTCACTTTTTAAAAGCGACTGACTTCTGAAAGCCGGTGTTCAGTCTGTTCATGTGTTAGCTATCCTAATGAAGACTAGATATAGGAAAACTAAGTAAAAAGAGCAATTATTTCAATAGTGAATTTACAGCTTTACGGAAGGAACATTTCGCTTCAATCATGTTCACATAGTTTGATCTTTAACTGAAAGAGAAAAGGGAATATGCGTAAACCTTTAGTGATCTGACCCTTGTATTTTTTACACTGTTGGGTATCTTAAGGGGGAAAAATTGTGATTGGGACTAAAACACTGAGTCGTCTGCCAGAATGTTTAGTGGGAACATCTTACAACCTTCTGGTATAATCCTGGTTCTGAATTAAAATTAAGCCTTTATTGTGGTTTTGCAGCACTAGTTCAGTGGGATGTTTTTAAAATAACTTACTTTCCCAATCCTACAAAGAGATCCTAGTTGCTGTTAATTCCATCAAAGGAAAGGACTTTGGGGCGGGGGAGGAATGGACAATGAAGGAGATCCATGACCTTAAGTTTTGTATTCAAAGTGGACATTCCTGTAATATTAAGAGCCAGTAAAATTGCTAGTTGGCAGAGCAATATACACAGCTTGTATTCAAGTGCCTTCTGTGAAGAAAAATGGATTAAATACTTCAGTTTTTTCCAGATGTTCAAGTACAGGGCTCTGTGTATATCTGCATTCCGTGTTTTTAAAATTGCAGTTTAGTTAAAGATATTTATTAGATCTTAATGGTATTGTTTTGCTCTTTGGAAAACTATTTGTTGAGATAGCTCTCAATTCAAGAATAAGAACATGTTTTGGAATTCAGATTTTTGTGAAGCTAGATCAGTATAAAATTTCTCAGTGTATCTGCCAAATAAATGTTAACTTGTGGGTAATTAGAGTGAATAAATTACTGGTTTGAAATATTGTAGATGTGGACAGCACATGAAATTGTGATATGTGTTAGCTAGATTAGTCTTTTGATAACTTGTATTATTTCAGAAGGATCCTCCAGGATACCAAAGTTTTGCTTGGTTAATTTTTTAAAAGCTTTATTTAAATTTAACAGCCAAAATAGCTACTTTTCTTTGTAAACTTTCCCAAGTACTTACACTTAATGAGTAAATGCTGTAATTTTGAAGCAGTTTTACTTAAAAAAACAATAACAATAATGGAGGGGTGGGGGTGGAAATCCTGTGCTTATAAGGATAAAAGATAAGTCATAATGATTAAACTTAAGCTCATCTGGTTTTGATTTTTTTTTTTTTCCTCCTAGTTACTGAGTCGGAAGGATAAAGCCACCTTTGAAAAGTTGGAGTATGTTATGAGTAAAGAAGATAATTACAAAAGGCTTAGAGACTATATCAGCAGCTTGAAAATGACTCCTTGTATTCCCTATTTAGGTAAGTTGAAGTATTTCTAGTGGCAAGCACTAATGACAAACATACTTCGCCAGAAATTACACAAATTAACTCCATCTTTTAAGCATGCATGAAACTATTTCAATACTTCAGTAAAGAACCATAACTACTGATTGATTCTGGGTATGGCAAGAAATAACTTCACTAGCTTCAGAAAGAAAATATCTATTAAACATCACAAACACTTCGGGTTTTACATACAGTGTCAGTTTTCTAGGAAATTATTTTCCCATATGTTGTATAGATACCCTGATTGACTTCTGGAGAAGTACTTAAACTGTTATGCCTGCTAGCACTCTTAAAGAGCTAAATACTTGACTGTTACAGTAATGATGGCTTTTAATTTATGAGAAGCTATAAATCGGCAGCCTCTGAGATAAATAAGTGTAGATCTTGGGCTTTGCAATACGCTAAAATCTGGAGATATTGCTGCATTTAATTATCCTAAGGTGACAAGAGAAACTGGGTTGTTATGACTGACTCAGCTTTATGGAATAATTATAAGTAAATCATATTCCTGTGTATCTGAAAACTAGATAAATGTGTTTAATATGTATTGAGTTTGTTGCCAGGCTAATCTAGAGTAATCTAATGTGTCTCTGTTGGAAGTGATCAGTGTGCTTTTTTATGTAGCTTTTCTTTGGTATCATAACATGTTGGTAGTCTCATAAAGGGAATGTTTACCCAGTTTTTTCAATTTCTGGAAAAAAATAGTTGATATTTTTTGCAGATAAGAGTTGATCATAGAATCATTAAGGTTAGAAAAGACCTTTAAGATCATCAAGTCCAACTGTTAGGTGATTTTACACCTAAAGTCAAGATGACCTCCTGTGGTCACTAAGACTCATTAAACTGTTATCTCTTCCTGAAATTTGGTATTTCCTTTACTCAGATGGGCAATTAACTTTTTCGAAATTAATAACTTGACAGTCATCTTTATGCTGTTATCTGTGTGTCTGTCACAATATTATTCCAGTTGCTTTGTAGGTTGATATGAGCAACACCACCATCAGTGATATTAGAATCTAAAATCATGCTTCTGAAATGCATATAATCAGGTTTTGTGAAATTGGGTGAATTTTACTCGCTTTATACTTAAATAGAAAAAAAAATACTTTGCTGTGGAGAGCTAATAATCATTTTAATGACAAGTAGTCTTATAGAGTTCTTCATTCTGTCTGCATTTTTTACTTCCCAATTACATCCATCCCGGTAACATCCATCATTTCTAACATGATTTTAACAGCTCTTAATTTCCTATATTTTCAAGTATTCAGATGTTTGTGTCTAGAATGGAAGAATCAGCATGAGCCTATTTTGTCTGAAGTGCAGGTGTGGAAATTATTGGTGTGGCATACTGCCACATGCTACCCTGTTTGTTGACATGGCTATTAAAACTAGGCCTAAAGGGGCAAAGAATAAGCCAAGCATAATGTAATGTGATTAAACATGTAACTTTGTAGCTTTCCCATCATATGTACGCTTATAGTATGTGTGTGTGTATATATATGTGCACTGTGTATGGTTCTGAAATGCAGTTTCTAGCTTTCCACATGCTTTTTACTTATATGCCATGATTTTTGAAACATGAAGCCAGGTTCAAATTGTTTTCTTGCTGATGATAGAAGTCACAATCTGCTGTCAGATTTTTTTAAAATCTCATGGTACTCTGACCCTTGCTGTTATGGTGGTCTTCTAATACTGCTGTACAAAGAAATCTTTATGCTTTGGTGTATTTGTCTGACACTTTAAAAATACTGCCTTACTGTGTGCAAGTGTATATTTAAAAAAGGTGGAATGCTGGAGAATAATGTTTTAAGTTTTGTTCAGTTACAGATGTTTTTCTCAATACCTTAGCAACTTCCTGTCTGACTTTTGCATTAGAATAAGCTTTGGGCTTGACTTGATAGTTTTTTGAAGTGAAATGTATATTTCTTTTCTGCTTGGAAAGAAAGAAATGCTCTTTGCTGTGACCTGCTGTAGCTAAAGAATGTGTCATGACCTGGCGTCATATGGTATTGGTTTTTACTAATGATGTGAAGAATGTCCTCAAGCCTTTTTTAATGCTCCAAAGGAATAGCAAATGCCCACTGGTGCATTCCTTCTAAAATTAATTTTGTAAGGTTTAAGTGGCAAAAAGAATAAAATTGCCTTGAAACTACAGTCATGATAAATCCAGATCTATTTGGAAGATCGGCTGTTGAGTACAATTTTTCTCATTTGATCAAAGCTTTAATCTCCAGTAAGACCCAAGTAGATTTACAGGTGTATTATTTCTTAAATTTCCTTCCCAAGGCATATTTACTAATGCAGGAGTCATACGGAACAGAAGTAACTTAAGTTGCTTGTTTTACTTAGTGTTTTAAGCTTGCCAGCTATAGGTTATAATTCCTAAAAGGATCTTTTTCTGCTGTTACTTCTGGTATAAAATCGTATATGGGAGTCGTGCTGCTCCTGGTTTAAAATGTGTAGAACAGTCTACCTAAAAGTCTGCTGTGTGAAATTGTGATCATGGCCTGTGTCGAGGAGGGGGATTAATCATAAGTTCCATTTCCTTCTGGTGGTAAAAGCAGGGGTGGGATGGGGCTTTCTTCACTGTTGGTGCAGAGTTGTGCAGAGCACAGTTGCTGTGCTCCCCTAAAATGCTCTTTAGAAGAGTGCAGAGAATCAAGCCTGCCACACAGTTACATTTGCCATTGCATATCCCCTCCAGAGAAATATTGGCACTGGTTGTGAAGGACCCTATTTGGAAGGTCATAGTGAAAGTGAGCATATAGAGGAATTTCAGTTCTGATTTCAAGGGTGAATGTTTTACCCTTCGGAAGTTATTAGGTTTACCCTTATGCAACTGAATATTGAACGTGAGTGTGTAATTTTTTTCATAACCATCTTAGCATTTATGCTTTATCTTATAATGCTTTTTTTGGTAGTCTTTGCAAGGGGAATGGAGACACAGAAGTAGAGATTGTTTTCTTGTAAGCACAGCTCCCTCACTGTGGACAAGATGAAGATATCCTTCGACATGTAACTGCGGAGGGGGAGGGAATAAAAATGGTTTTCAGCTCCTTGCAGCAATAAGTCTGATGTGATTCCAGAGGTCTAGAAATGCAGGTGAGAGCAGCACATCGACATTGTGGACTCACTGATGTAAACGTGAGTGCTGAGAGCTATGCAACACCAGTAAAAATGCTCGGCATTAGGCCCTCATGATGCGATGCAGGATATGTCATCGCTGTTGCATCACGTGGCCAACTAAAGTAGCCAAACAATGGCTGTATCTGTGATGTTATATTTCACCTTGGGCTAAAAACCCATTCTCAAAGGGAGTCTTATCATGGAGTTTTGATTAATTTCAGATTGTATAATGAAACAATTGAGCCATATCTTGAGAAGCAAGATTTTTTTATTTAACTAAGCAGTACTACCTTGTGAAATATTTTCTTATAGCTGTCTTTCAGGAATTATATCGAGAAATGGGAAAGCTGAAGATGGGTTATTGAAGTATTCCTCTGATGAATATTCAGCTACTGGAGTGATAATGCTTGCAATAGACTTTGGAAATAGATGCGAGAACTGTATTTCAGGTTTAGTACAGGTTAAACTTTTTTTCAAGGTCTGCTTGGTTAAATTTGGACTGATAATACAGGACAGACTTGCTTCTGAATGTCCAGTGCAATAAGCTTGAGGAATGCTACAGCCTCTATTGAAAAACTTTTCTAAAAAAAGTGTAAGGTCAGTGTTCTCTCTCATTTACCCTGCTTAGAAAATTCAACCCAAAAGTGAAGAACTGACAGTTAAAAGCATTTGAAAGTAGTAAACTATTGTATGAACAGTTATTATCAAATTATTGTGAACCAACCTGAAAAAGAGATGCTATGCTTTTAAATCAGCAACTTAAAATGAAGTCTTTCCTTTCAGAGCAGCACATTTGTACAGTCGGAGCTTTTGTGGGTATATTTTGTAATAATGTTTAGTTAATGTCATCTTGCAGCTTCAAATTGGGGGAGACGCACTTTTTAGATGTCTAATATATAAGATTTAATCTGAAGACTGGGTGCGAGCTAATTCGACTTAGGAGTTTCTGCAAAGTATGCCTTTCACTGACTGCACTGTATAAACAAACACTGTTTTTGTAGCGGGCAAGAGATTCTTGTGGTAAAATAAGATCTTTTTCCAAAGAGAGGAAATCTGTTGGTTGAATGAACTAAAGCTGTCAGAAGTATTAATTAAAGGAACGTTGTGGAGGGCATTTTTGGCTTTTAAATTTCCTGAACTGTTCTTCTATCCAGCTACTACAGAAAAAAAAAAAGTAGACTATAGTCTGAATTTCAAGCATTTGTAATTATACCAATATACCAAGCATGGTATAGAACGCTCAGTCAATGAGGTCTGTATGATACTTGTAACAAACAAGTAGTCCTTATTTGAGGAACAATTTCAGAATTGTAATCTTAAACATTTGCGTCAGTTAAAATCCTTGGAATTTGGGAAAGGAATAGGCTGGGACTGATTTCTCACCCCACCCCCTGGGCAACCCCAATTAAATATTGTTGAAACTTGTTAGCTTTGATCTCTGACCAAAGATTTAACTACAACCCTTGCAGCCATATCTTATCCATGAAGTTTTATCTACTCCAGAGAATGTGTTTTGAAAGCGGAATTCTGTTTTCTCTCCTCTGAGCTACAAATGATGTTTTGCATTACAATTGGTATTGACTAATTTAACATAGCAAGAATATTAGATTATTCTTTTAGCTATTAGGGTTTCTTACGTTAAATAGGGACTAAGTTCCTTAAAATCCTGAAGGGACATATGAGGTACCAAACAAATGCATTGGTTACAGTTCAGAACAGCATATTCAGCTTTTGTGTAATATCGAATTAAGTTAGGTAACCTATGTGGCTAAGTACTATTATGAAATACTTCTATATACTAGGAAGAAAGGTTTAGTTTCAGAGGCTCTGGTACCTAAAGTGAACATTTTGTTGTTTCTAATTTTGGAAAGATCTTGTTTTGATGCAGTATGTTTTATTGCGTTTTTTTAAAGGTTGGAAAAGTATTTTCTTAAATCACATATTAATTCCAGTGGAAGTCAGATAACCAGAAGGTAAAAATTTAATGTAGACAATATTGGAGTTGTATACATGTAAGGGAAGGGAAATGTGCATGTCATAAGAGCAGTCCATGTTAGGGGTGGCAGGAAGAATACACTCAGGGATGATTTCTAATCTTGGGTTTACTATGTCAGCAGAAAGCTGTGTTGGAGGAAAACTTCAAATATTCAGAGACTTGGTCCTTCTCTAAATTAGTACGTGTGAACACTTGTTCAGCCAGTGTCACTCCTAATTGGAGCAGGGGAGGGGGTCTCCAAGTGTCAAGTCATGATTTTAATATGAGGACTTCTGTTTTGTCATTTAAGTTCAAAGTATCAAGAACTATTTTTGTTTAATTAGGATGTTTGAATATGGAGGTAGAAAGTAAAAAACAAAAGTACTGAGCAATTTGGTTGTCTTGAGTTTATCAATCATTGCATACAATTGTTTTTCTTAGGTTAGGAACATTTTGCCTAAGTGTTTTACAGAAGGTAGGATATGCAGATCTTAAGGAATTCTCTACACCACTAAAATTTTGTATTTTATGTTTAATTCACCACTTCATGTTGAAATAATTATTTGTTGCAAAAAATTGCTGGTAAAACTAGAATGTCTTCAATTTTTTGTGTAGCTTGTTGGAGTAAATCTTAAACAGTAATGTGAAGTCAGATTTTCATTGAAAGTAATACCAACATTTTTAAATAAATTGTTAAATAACTAATCAATTTTCACATTAAAGCAAGACAATGTCATTTCACATATTTACATTTAAGGGTTATTAAGAGCTAACCTGAAAAAGCATAAGCTTTTTAAGTGAAAAAGCTTATATCTTGTCATGTATCTGGAATTTTTTACCAGCTTTAATGACTGTTTACATAAAGTATGTTGGACTTGAATGAAGATAAATATGCTTTGCAAGCACAAACATCTGCTTTTGTGAATGTGTGTTTTAAAAAAAAACACTGTCACAGTAGAAGAGGTTTCTAAAAAAAGGAGGGGGGAACACAACAGGGGGGAAAAAGACAGGAAAACTGTAGACCTGCTTTTTGCAGGGGCAGATTGTGCAAAATAATGATTAAAAAGTAATATTTTATTTTTCTGGAACTCAAGTGCTGAGAAGTTTATACGTGATCACTTGAGCATTGTGAGATTTTCCTCCTCAGTCTATAGGTCTGATCATCATCTGAACTGCTTTCAAGGAGTAGGAACCTCCCCGGTACTCAGCCCAAAAAATTCCATCCTGATACTTGCTCCTGTAGTGGCCTCCTCTGTACCACACCCCGTTAAGGTTAGAGTGGGCACACGCGTTGTACCACCAGCCGCCTTTGTGAAAATGAGCACAGTTTCCTGTGGAACAGAAAGAAATAGGTGAACTTCAACATTAAAGAGGAGAAATAGAGATTAGCAAACATATTGTTTCATATTCTGGCTTAGTTTTAGAGGGAGCTTTGAAGCACTTCATAGCCTCTTGTGGTCATATTAATTGCTGCTTCTACCTAAATTATAAATTCTGTTATAACAGCAACCATTGCCTGCAGGAGTGATGATTAACACCGTATTTAATGTGACAGCTGAAAACCAAGGAGACCAACTCTTCTCGGACTACCAGCAGTGCTTGTCTGTGACCTAACGTTGAAGGAACTCGGATTATGTAGTGTTTAGAAATACTTCAGTGGAAGCAATGTGAGTTGATACAGTCCCAAGCAGCACACGGAGCCACAGTTCCACAAAGAGCTGCTTGTAACTTACGTATTTACTGTTATAGGCTTGTTTGAGTTTGCAAGATTTGTCCAGCTTTATGGTTATTGACAGCTGAGAAAAAGTGAGAGTTTAAAAAAAAAAAAAATTCTCTCGTGCAATTGAAGTGTTACACTCCTCAACCTTTCTCTTATTGCTAAGGCTTTAAGGGAGAAGCTGGAGAGAGAGCGTGGAAATGAAGCGGGGGAGAGGGAAAGGTGTCTACTTTAAGGAGAATGAAACAAAATAATCTGCCTCTTTCTCAAGTGCAGTTCCTTTGATGCTGTTCAGAGGCTTTAGTGCATGGTGATTATTGTTTTGTGGCCACAGCACTACGCTCTGGACAGGTATTCAGACTGCAGAGAGTCCCATGCAAGTGACAAGGATGTCATCGAGCTAAATTTAAAGCTTGCTCAAGAGTGCCTGCAGTGAAGGTAATAGAATTTGAATTTCTGAATGGTGCAGGGGCTTGAAGGGGCTCTGTCAGCATGACTTTTATCATTATCCATTTGAAGCATCTTTCGATAGTTGTTTTATCAGAATTTACATATCTTTTTTTGTACTGTATTCTTTTTTTAAAGGTGGTATCACTAATGGAATCTACAGTATTCACTTTTCACATACATACTAGTTTCCTTACCTGAATACATATCCCTGTCTCTGTCCAGTGTTGTAAATTGCTTTCCGTTATGCCATATCATGGAATCGCCAGCGTTTCCTTGGTATGTTCCTAAGCGTAGCCTGTAGAATTCGCTTTCGGGCTCCAGGCGGAAACTGCTGTATTCTGCATAGACTTTCTTATTGCTCCAGTCCTCTAACTCAATCAATAGTCTGTAATTATCCTGATTGGTAAGCATGTAAATATTTTCTAGTCCCAGCCAGTACTCTCCATCAATGTTTCCAAAGCCTTTCTGTACAATAGAGGATCAGAAGGAAATGTTAGCTTACTACTACTTCTTTGCGAAAACATAGTATAAACCAGTGCAACCTGGGTACTAAAAAGCTTTACGCTTCTGAATGACTGCTCAACCTGTGCATTTAAATGCTTTATTTTGCTGCACTCTTGGCCTTCTACTCAGTTGGACTGCTAGCCGTATGAGGTACAACCAGAATAGATAAAGGTGGCAAAAGTGTCTGTTTTCTGTGATGTCCTCTTCTTTTTAAGATAAAGGGAGAGAGAATAGGGAAACTGAAACAATATATTTCTTGACAAAGCTAAGGGAATCTGTAAGGATGTATGAATAATGGATTTTAAGGGGCTATATTTCCAGGTTGGAAAAGGTATTTATGGTTCAACAGTCTCAGTGTTATAGGTAAATAACTTTTTGTTGCCTTTTTTTATGCAACTACTGTTGTTTTTCACTGTAAATTTAATCATATAATCCATCTGTGCTCTTTACTAGATTTATTGGAAATGAAATAGAAAGACATCTTTCCTTTCTAATCACAGACTACTGGTATGGTAGCTGTGAAGTGATGTTTCATATCTGCTGTCTCCTGTCCCTGAGAACCAGTGTTGTTAATGTTTGGTGTTGTAGCTAAGGTAGGTACATCACCCGCCATAGCTGTCTGTTGTGCTTCCTAGTTTCTGAGGTCTTCCTACCCTCCTTCTCAGGCTGTTGATTATGTAGGACCTACAGGTGATTTCCTGCTTCAAATCACTTTCTAGGGCAATCTCTTTCCAGTAGATAAACAGTCTAGGCTCCTAACTCTAGCTGCAGTTTTACAAGTGGCTTGAGTTGATCTGGCATCATGCTGCTGCTGCCAAAAATGGTAGCAACACTTTTCTCCTGGCTCATGGCCACATTCGCAGTACTTCCCTGGCATCAGCGTTGTCACTGTGCAGCCACACAGAGATCGGGACCAAAGTAGAAATGTGGGCATGGAAGACATCTCTGTTGTCAGTGGTGCAGCCCTTAGTTTAAAGCCACTCCCAGAGGTGCACTGTTCAAGTACTTGAAGTTAGGTGATATAAGAATACCATCTTCAGCCATGGCGATTTAATGAGAAATCTCTTGGGGACAAAGTCTTGCCCAAGACTGAGCCATTATTACATACCATTTTTTCACTCTTCTATATTTTCTTTACTTTATGTTCAAAAATGTTTATGTTACTATGTAAGACACTCTGTAACTACCTTGTAATATATTTAAAAAAAACAACAAACCCAAAACCCAAACCAAAATTAAACAAACAAAAAACCAAACCAGATAACAGCCACCCACTTTTCTGAGAAGTAAAGACTTTCAATAACAGTTACTAAGGGATGATTAACCTTTGAATGATTCAATTCCAAGAATGCAAAAAGTTAAAATCTTCGTAGTAATCTTTTGTTATTTCCTTGATATATATGGTATTATTTTTAAATTACTAATTGAGTTAAATGCGTCTCAGTTATCTCTTCAGATATAGTGCACATGCAATTTTAGATCCATTTAAAGTGAGCACAGCATCATAGGGAAAAGCTTGTGTCCTATATGTATGAAGTCAGCACATGGTTATTATTTAAAAAACCCAGCAAAACAGATTTTCAGATTTCCTGTCTAGCATGTAATTACTCCAAAGCAGCATGCATTTGTCATCCTATGTATCATGCCTGCTAGTGCATAATATCACGGTAACACACAAGAATATGTTTCCCTTCACCAGCCCTACTTCTTCAGATTTCTAACCTGATTTTAAAGGTAGAAATTATTTCTTTTAATTCATTATTAGGAATGTGTTGAAATTTAGGCCCTGATCCTGCAAATCTATTAATGTGCTTAAATGAATAATTCCACCAGCTGAGATTGTTTATTCATAAGGGAGACAATTAAACTTTTCAAGTACTTAGTGTAATTCTCAGTGTGTTAATAGAAATCATGTGTTTAGTTAGGTCTTTGTAATAAATGACTTCCCAGTCACTGTCTAGAATAACATGTGTCTCCCCAGTTGTTGTGTTGTGCATTACACTTGCAGGCTATTTCAGCCAATAAGTTCATTAATAAGTTAAGTAATGCATTGAGCGAAATAAGACATTCCCACTGAAATACACTTGCCTCTGAGGGATAGCCACTCTTTTCAGTTATCTTTGTTCATAAAATTAATTTCACTGTCCTAACTTGAGCAGCTATGTATTTCCAACTCTTCAGTGTTTTTCATTCAGTACAAACATTTGCAATGAAGAATTGTACTGGAAGTGTTTGCACCATCTTGATCGCGATAATGTCACTGCCGCACTGAAATGAAGCAGCTGATTTTCTGCATCCCAGAATTTACCTTGTAACTGTCCCAGTTCCTGAAAAAGTTGACAGATCCATCCGTCCTCTTCTGAATAACTGCCCATCCTCCAGGGTCCAGGCTGTTCTCACACCATAGTTGCATTGGCTCGTTACTGTTTTCAGGTTTGATCATGTAAATCCCGCTGCTGGAATGACCAGCTTCCTTGGCTTGTTGGCAGTCTTTGAATGGACCTTTTTGAAAAGAAATACTGTAAGCATTCAAGCTTGGCTATGCAGTGCACATTGTTCAAGAGTATTTTGTAATGGTCATGGAAAGTCAGTACGTCAAGGTAAACCTACCATGGAAAACAGTGTAAAAAAGTTACTGTCTTTAGATTAATTGTGTGTATATAAACAAACATGTTGATATCATATGTATATACTTTAAAAAACAAAACAAACTTCATTTTGCTATACAGATGATAGACTTCGGTTACCAACACCCCATTTTTAACTTTGTCTACTGTGTCAAAGATTTATACTCTGACTCTTGATAGTCAAGAAGTGCATTATGATTTTCATGAACTATTTTCTCTTGTACCACTTTTACAAAAGGTAGATATCAATTTACTTCGTTGTGCTAGTGCACCCATTTGAAACTGGTGAAAGTTTGAAACAAAACACATGCAAGACACCCAAACAACCCCCCCACACATCTGAATACACAAACAGTTTGAGAGCTGCTGTGAGAAGTATTTGCTGCCAAAGTCTACAGATGCAGAATTTAGTGAAAGAGTATTCTTATACCATGTAGCTTTTTTGCCTTTATGTACTTACTTGGTTCTGAGATAAGCCTGTTAACAGTGGATAGGAATGTTTTTAAATTTCACATGTCAGCCTGGTGTGCCATGTGTAGATGGATACTGATGAAGAAAATGTGCAAGCAAAGAAGGACTTCTGAGCAGCTAAAAAGGCTCACATACTTATTTTCAGGGCTGTGATTCTACAAAAATGCTGTTGCTGTTGACAGTGCTGCTTGAAAGCTCTATTTTAGACCATGTGAATTGTGGTTTTACAAATACTACTTACAGAAGAGCAACTGGTTATTCTTCTTACAAGAAGCATGCAGCTTACAAATCTCTGAAAACTTTGCCTAGTTTGCCTTTCAATTTTTGGTAATGTTTTATTTTCTACTGTTTCTAAATGGATTTATGTTCATGTATCCTTAATTCAGTGGATTTAAAGAGAGGTTGGTTATTCACTAATGAAAAGGAGGATATGTTCTGATGGCTAGTTAGTGGTGGATGCCCTAAATGTATTTGAAAAGTCATACTCCATAAATCTGAAAATAAATTGCCTACAGCTTTCCTCTCATTTCAGAAGGCTCATTTCCTCCAATCTGTGTGGAAATTCCGAGAAAACTATCAGTCACAGAAGAAGCTAACGTGCAAAGAAGTATAGCAGGCAGTTGTTCATTAATCAAAAATAGAGGTTGAGTGAAAGTGATCTTTAGTGCAGGTTAAAGTTGCATGAGAAAATCAAATTGAAAGTAGGTCTTTTTTTAGATTTTAAAGTAGTAGTTGCCAGTTGCATAAGTGTGTAACTAGAAGAAATCCATAAAGCATTTTGTATTAATTAGAGTGCAAAAAGCACTAATGAAGGTGACTACTGGGAGCACTGGCTGTGACAGTGCGATCAGGAATGCTGCGGACATGGAGCTGTTGTTACTGTACAGTCAGTATTTGCCAATGTTTTTGTCATTCTTGCAGTGCATGCAGTAGTAGCTTAGGAAAGAAATTCTGTAGCTTTGGTGTATCAGTGGTTTTTCTCTTGTTCACAATTAAAATTTCCACGCAGATTGTGCACATTGCAAAGCTTGCCCAGTGGATAGAGGATTTCCTGCGCTAAGTTGGGTCTCCTTCCCTTTCCTTGAACTGTCTAAAGTAAATTGGGGTGCTGGATAACTGAACAGGGAGGTTGTTCTAGAAGAATTACTGTAAAGCAATTACTGTGTTAGGAAAAGTGTAAGCAGATGAGTAATTTTGTAACGTTAATTGAATATTAAGAATAGCTTAATTAGATCTGCTGTGTATTATTTCACATGATTTCTACTGAAGGAGGAATTGAGGACTCATTTTTTCCATGAGAGACCCAAACAGATGTTTGAAGTGATTTTAAGTAGCTTTTAATGTAGACAGAATTGTGCTAGTCTGTTTATATAATAGACTTTTTGATCACTTCTGAAATTCAGCTGGCATTAAAAGCACAGGGTGCAACTTGTTTGCTTTTTGATGATCAGATTTATCTGTGTGCTTATCATAAGTTAATGTTGTAGTAGAGGTAACAGACTTCTGCTCTTAGTGTAAGGAAGTCCAACAAATCCCACCCTTTTGGTGCATAACCTTGAATCTTTTTTGAGAAGTAAATTCCTTGCTATATGTAATTAAGTTTGTGGTATAGGAACCAATCCATTTCTTGTTCAGTGGAAATGCTGAGACTTGGGAAACAGTGTAAGATTCTCCACAGTGCTGGTGTGAGTGGAGGCTCTCCAGCGAATGAAAAAAACATAATTATTCTGTTCAAAGTTTTGTTATCTATGTAAGGAATAAGTATCTCACACATATCTAACACTAAGTTGCTGACACAGTTAGTTATAACAGAAATAACTCTCTGAGAAGATGATCTGTTAAGCATTTCACTTTTAAATTTGTGGTTTAGACGTCTGACTTAGTACAAAACATATTCTGTTGTAAATTAGATGTAGTAGAGAAGGTCAGTGATGGAGTATTTTAAGTTGGAAGCTTAATAAAATGATGGCTAAATCCTATTTTAAGGTGCCAAATGTTATCTTGAGCGGATGATATAGAAGCTGTGCTTGTGTATGCTTCATATAGAGGATTTTTTGAGCAATGGTAGAGGCAACTTCCAAAATAAATGTGGGTTTTTTTTTAAAAGAAGTTACATTGTTAACTGAGGGGTATTAGCAGCAGAGGGGTGTGGATGTGGGTGTAGTTTTCAAGTACTGTTTCTACTTGAAGTTACTTTTTGCAACATAGAGGCACTAAAATTTGGGGACGCTGGTTATTATTCCAAGGATTAAGATAATTGTGAAAACTGTAATTCACAGGAACATTATTCTTCCTCAACTTTTAGAGACATTTTTATGCAAATTAAACAAAATACTCTTCAGAAAATAAGATCTTGTCCTTCTGTTCCCCAAACATTTTGAACTTTACCTGCCACCCACAATATTAAGATGCACATTGACTCTCCTGTAAACTTCTGCTGCATGCAAGTATTAGTTAGGTACAACTTCATCAGATACAATGGGAGAAAGTTTCTACTTGTTTGTCCAGTTGTTTATTCTGTTATAACAAAGTCTTTGATGAGTCTATTTCTAAATGGGACTGTTTGGTTTTCATCGGTCTTTCTTGACATCTTCATACATTATAAATAGTCATCTTCTTTTAACTGGAAAGTTCATTTTTCTATGACATAGACAATTTTGGTTCTGTGCACCATTAAATATGCTTACCTTAATTTAAAAAATCAGAGATAATAACTGAGCATTGTGTTGTTAATTTAGAAGTTTGGGTTTTGATGATTGATGCTCTATTTTTCCCTCACTTTCCCAGGGCACTGCAAGAAACACTTAAACTTCAAACTCAAGAATCTAGTATTAAATAAAGGAAGTTGAATAATGTTAAAATATGTGAAAATATTCAGTGCTGTTGCTTTATTTTGCATGTACAGCAGGCATATTTTGAGAGAGAAAAAAGATGCATTTATAAAAAAAAAAAACACTGAAGCATGGGTTTTCTGGGAAACAGGAAGTCACCATTTTTTAGAATTATACTTTTGCTGTCTGACCAAACATTAATGCAGTGCTTTTATATTAGCCGTTTCCTTTGTGTCATGATGTACAATTTAAATTCTTATGACATCTGGCATTTTACTTGGGCTTGTGCCTGAATTTTCTGCAGACCCTGAATAAAAATAGTTGTTCTTGACATCAGCAGCTAGTTGTTTGTAATGCTGTAGAACAGTCACAAATAAATGTTTGTCTTCATCTTAGGTACCAAGTTAAACTTCTAACTCTGACTAAAGCAAAAAAAAGAAACCCCCAACCAAACCCTTTTTCTGTGCAAGCTAACAGACGCTAAGAGCAAACACTTAAATGGATGCCTGAGAAAAACTTGTTTTTCTGGATCCTTTTTTTTTAAATTGCAATTCTGTCAAAATTTTAATAAAGTGAGAATCATGATAGAATTCAGGGCAGCTCAGAGGTAGTTAATTTTCTTGACACTAGTTTTGTTTCTAGTGATGAATGAATTTATCTAATGACTTGAAGAATGTAACACATGAAGATATGATACAATGTCCTGAATGTATTTTCATAATATTTGTGGTATTAGTTTAACTTACCATCCCCTACTGACATCAAATTACTAGGAATGTAGTTACTCATTTTAAATTTTCAGAGCTGAGTGCATCTAATTGGATCCAGCCTTGATTCAATTATCCTTTCAAACTTACTCTTGAATATTTCAACTTAGAGACTTATTGCATGACTGCGTTGGTGGATTTAGATGTTTGTTTTAAAGCTGCTCAGAATAGGAGGAGTAAAATTCTTCTAGCAGGATTAAGTTCTGGCAAATGTGGATGTGTAAATATAAAGAAAAACTACTTAAAATTACTTCATTTATTTAAGATTAATTAGTTTTTCTTACTCACCATTGCTGGTTACTGTAACAGGTAGCTAGTAGGCATCTTCAGAGAAACAGGGCTAAATACTAGAAAGTATGTGCTAATACTGAATTTTCATTCCCACAACTCAAACCCAGCTGGAGACAAACCCCAATACTTTGTGACTCAAGGGTGTAAATTCTTCAGATTGAATTTCTGAGTATCAGCTATTTCAACAAATTCATCTTATGCAGCTATAGCTTAAGAATTAGACTATCTGGCAAACTAAAGCTTTCCTGAGGCAGGGGGGCAGAGAGAAAATCAGAATCGGGAGCAAGGGCTAGCTGTACCAGATATTTGCAAATTCTTCATTCTGTTTCTATAGCCACAACAGTTTCCCTCTGAAATAGAGAAATCTCAGGTTAGACAAATAGTGATAGGTAACTCACCCTCATTAATTAAAGCCAGTGGTGGTACTCTGAAAGGACTCTTTGTAGGAGAAGTAGCTGGATCAGGTGGTGGCCTTACATCTCTGTCTCTGGGGTAACCCGGGTCTCGCTGTATCTCATTACCTCCCAGAAGAACGGGGGTGTATGGCTGGCTGTTAGGAATGTGCTGTGGCACGACTTGAACAAGAGGTGGAGACCCATGGGTGTCCTGTCGCGAGAAGATCCTCAAGCACTGCTCTTCCAGCAGCGATATAGTCACAGACTGATTATTTACAAGATCAGTTAGTGCTGCATATTTTACTTCAAGCTCCTTGTATTTTGTTGCCATCTTCAACATCTCTGTTGTAACATTAAGGACTTTGTTTTCCAGTTGGGAAAGCTCAAGTGAATTATCACGCTTTCGAATTATCTCATGCAAGAGTTGCATATAGAGTTGGGTGACCCGAGAGTTCATGTTACGACTTTCTTTCCTCAGTAATTTTACTTCATTCACAATGTTTCCATCCACATCCACTACCAATTGCAAAATGTCAATCTCCCGCTTTTGCTTGGACAGGACATCCTTCAAGTTCTCTATGTCCATTCTTGTGACTTCATCTTTTCTGTTACCAGTTCCTGGTGCGTTAGTATTCACACAAATTGGCCCTGTGATTTTTTGTTCCGGGACCAAGAATGTGTAACCACATTTCTTCCCTTCCTCTCCACCGTCTGCGGAACGAGGGTGCCTCCGTTGGGATGTTT
Organism: Phaethon lepturus; assembly: GCF_000687285.1. Lineage (NCBI taxonomy): Eukaryota > Metazoa > Chordata > Aves > Phaethontiformes > Phaethontidae > Phaethon > Phaethon lepturus. The sequence continues at coordinate 79,112 of NW_010541216.1, read as the reverse complement.
TATTAGGCGTAGATTGTTCTGTACAGCGCCCGATAGACAACAGCAGGAACAACAGTACACCCAAAGTCCACTTAAATAGCTTCATTTTGAAGCAAGTACGATGACTGCGAGAAGAGACTATTGAACAGATAGAAGAGAACATAATTAAATTACAGCCATAACTAAGGCTTCTTAAAATACTGCTTAAAATACCTGAAATGATGGGTTTGCCATGCTTACGTGTATGTAGACAAGTCTTTGGAATTCGTTACTTGAAGATAGGTTTTGTTAGATTAGCTTCAAAGAATAGCTTTCTATTTTGAGCAGCAAACCTTAACATTTAAGTATTGGATTTAGTAGAAAAATTGTTGCAATGGATAAACTTTTAGAAACAATGTTCTGCTTAGATTATGTATTATGCTTTCATTAAAAATTTTGCTGCTTAGATCTGTACTCACTGCAATTAAATGCATGAGGTTGTAGAACATACAGAGTGCTTGCAGAATATCTTCATGGAAGGGAAGTAGGGAGACAGTGATGGCTTGATAGTATTTTCAAAAATATTTATATAGATTTCGGAATTTGGATTATATAAGCCTTTCTGGTCCTCTTTTAGCTTTATATATGTATACATAGATGTATAACTTGTTAAATACTATATACATACCTGTTCTTATACACGCACATACATTTTTCAAATTTATATACACAGGTATAGATATAGTAGACTTGAAAAATACAGACATATCAAACACTATTTTTGGACGTTAGTGTTAGGCAGGAGATTAGTGTAACATAGTTGTCTTAAGCATTCCAAATTACATATTCAAGTAACTTTAAATTTGTAAGGAAAGCCTATAGTGCTGATTGCTTTGCATTTGTGTCCCGACCTAATTGCCTTTTGGGATAAGCATGTAAAATTGTTGTCACACTATTTTTGTATCCGTGAGATCATTTTTCTCCAAATAACACTGCAATATCAGGTGTGTTATCAATGTAACACCACACTGAAGTGTTTCATTCACCTTTTGAAGAAAATAATGTATTTCTTTTAACTCTGTGTAAAGAATTAAAATGCCATGTTAGAGATCCAAGAACGTTTTTAGACACACCTGGATTTTTAACTTTTTTTTAAAATATTTGAGATGTTAAACAAAACTTGCACTTAAATCAGGCAAAGCCCCCTCATTTTTCATGTTTTATTTGCTTTGTCAAGCAGATCACTCTTCCTTCTTATCTCAGCTGTTGATCTGGCTTTCCTTTCCAGGCTACTATTAGTGGTTGTTCAAGGTCTTGCACAGTGGCCTTTGTATAGTTACGAAGAGACATAAAGTAAAACCGGAGAAAGTTGTTAATTTTCATGCTGTTCCTGCCAAGTTCAAGTTTAAGTGCATTTGGCAATCCTGAAACAGTCACCCTGAAGGAGATACAGACTAGTGCTGCTCCCTTTATGTTCACATTTACATGATAAGGTGACTTTTGTGTCAGGTTACTTCTCCCAGTTCTGTTACTGCCTTTAATATTATTGCTCCAAATGATGTCTGCTCAACCTCAGACTAACAGTATCAAGTCTTTATTTTTTGGCTTCACTAAGAGCAGTGGTTACAAACTTCAAACCATGCTGCACATGCAGTCAGGAATTATATCTAGGAATCTTGATCAAATGTTCCACTGCTGCCTAAAAAAATACCTTTTTTGTTTGGCTAACAGTTGTATTGCAAGCCCTGCTTCTGGGAGGGGAAGAAAACGCTTGCTTTTAACAAATATTGAAAATCATTTCTTACTCTACGTAAATGGAGGGAATACATAAAAGTTTTAGAATGTTTATATTAAAAAACTTATTTCTGTATGTTTCACTGTTAATATGTAGTAATAAGTATTTTGGTGTCTACTAGTAAATATTTTTTTCAAAAACAGAACTTGGTTAAAAGTTTTGTTAACATCTCTCTGCTGAAAGTGCAACTTCTGTTTTAAAAAAAAAAAAAAAAAAGGTAGGAAAAAGTATCACTTTTCTCCAGACCTAATTGTGTATTTTTCTTTGGTAATTTCAGCCATTTAAAATATTAATCACTTGAACAGTGCACAAAGTTGGAAGTTCATTAGGTTAAATTTTCACATGAATCATGGTAAACACATGGGAAATGGGTTTGCTTGTAGTTTCTAACTTGGCAAGGATGAGCTGAACTAATTGTCTGAAGCTTGAAACCTCTTCACATCTATATTATTTTTCAATACTTTACGTTCAGAGTTTGTAGATGCAGGGAAAGTGAGTTTATGGCGTATGGTTAAGGATAAAGCCATAGTACGAGTCCAGTATTTTACTGTTTTTACAGTATATAATAGCTACTTCATAGTCCAAAAAGGTGAATAACACTTTAGTTCTTGGTAGTTTTTAAAGACGCTATACAGTTACTTAAGTAATGAGTGGCTGGGGGTTTTCCCCACAGCAGCACATTTTTCCCCTGAAATACATTAAAACTTAAATGAATCCTTTAAAACCAAACATTTTGCAATGCAGCCCTCTTTCTGATCATGTATTCTGCTGCAGTCTGCTTTCTGCATTTCTTTTAATATTATGTGTGTTCGTTTTGAGTATTTATGCTTAGGTGTTAAAGTTAGAAGATCTGTGTCTGTGTATGTGCTGTCAGACCATAAAATGAATTAAATTGTGTACTATAGCATAACCAAAGGCAACAGCTGCATAAGATTATGCCCTAAAACTTGGAAATAATTCAAACATCTTGTATTAAACTGAGACATTCAGATAAGCATGGATCAGTTCCTTCTGAGAATCTACCTGGTAGGGAACATATATGCTTCCATGGAAATTTTGATGGTGAAAAAATTAAACGTCTTACCATGTTGCTTGGCGTGTTTGAGCAACTTAATGCCTAACTTGTTATACAAGAATAGGTTCCGAGTAAGATATTTACCTGGAGTTTTAATCAGCTTAGAAGGAAATGAAAATGCTGTTTCAGAAATTTCCTGATGTTCTGGGCAAGCAGCTTAAAAAAATAGAAACTGTTTATCCAAAATATCACAGAATGATAGCCTAATATGTAAGACCTAAAAATGACAAATACTAGACTTGGGAACTAGTCTTAGGGTTTTTTAATCAGACACATTATGTCACGGATTCCCAGGTTTAGGTGTTTAGGTAGTGTCATAACCACTATGAGAGAAAGCGGTTGAGGCTCAGGGATCACTTTAGACAGAACCACAGTCTCAAACCCTTCCTGCAAGCCTAGAGTTGCTTCTAGTGAGTGGGGCTGCTGAGATACCTGAATGCAGAGCTTGGAAAATAAGCAAGAGATTGTGTTTCCAGATATTATTGCTTTAAAATGCGTTATTTAACTTTTTATGAACTGTCGTGGTTTTTAAATTAGAATAGGCTGTCACTTCACTTGGTTCTGTCGTGTTTCTGTGTCACCCAGTTTTGGGTTTCAGGTTTCTGCAGAAGTGGCATTACGTATGTTCTGGCATGCTGATGTTTTATTGCTTCTGCAGGAGAAAATGTGCACCTATTCATAGCAACACAAACTTCATCATCATCGTGTCAGAAGTACTCAGAGCTGTGGATGGAGCTTCAATACCATTTTACATTTAATGCCGTTCCTTTTCTTCTGTTTTTTTTTTTTCTTTTTCCAGACTGATCCCCATGCAAAAAAAAAAAAAACAAAAAACCCAACCCTTGTTTCCAAAATTAGTCTTTGATTCATCACTTTTAAAAGTCTTTAAAGGAATAAAATTCCAATTTAAAAGAGAAAAACAAACCAGTAACTGGTATTTTTAACTTTCGCTGAGAAACTACTGCAATGTGGACTGTGTCACCCCCAAAAATATTGTATTGCTTACAGATACTAGAGTTGTAGAGATGAGGAAGTGTGGAAGCTAGTATGTATTTGGCATTTTTTACCTTTCTACACAGCAAACTATTTGTTCTTTGTTGTACTGCTGTGGCTCTTGCGTTTTTTTGCAGGGTGTAGAGTTTGGAGACCCACAACACAAATTAGAATCTGGTCTTTCAGAGCTGACGAAGACTGCTTCTCCCTGGGCAGGGTAGGTTGTTACGACTGAATGTAAGGGAAGTGTTGCAGGTAAACGTGAATATAGGATTTCCTTTGTATGGAAAACGCCGTATCAGTACATATCTTTTCAGAATATTTATTAAAAGAATATGGTCAAATGATAAATACCAATGGTGCCCTCTCCGATAAACCTCCGTTTATAAACATGTAAAACAGGAAGAGAAACAGGGGTTTTTTTTAGAAAATAGATGATAATACTGAGAATAAAGACCCTCTGAACATGGTGCCAGTTCATCTGAAAGCTATGTTATGGATGTTACATGTATTTAATTTTCCGTTAAGCTTTGTCTAAGCAGCTAAAAATAAATAAAATCATTTGTATTCTCCCATCTCAGAATAAGTGGAGATTTGTATGGTTTTTTTTAGCTTAAAACTGGGTCCACAACATTAGAGCAGTAATACTGCTATGAGGTAAACCACTGTTATTATAGGAGAAATGTTCACATGGATTTTAGATGTATCTGTGTACTTCTGAAGTTACTTTCCCTGATATAAACAAGTGCTTTTCTGGTAAGTCACTCTGCCTTTGCTGAAATAACAGGATTACTTTCAGTTGTACTGACTGGGATCCAGGAATAATACGTTCTTTGGTTTTGTTAGTCAAGTACATGATGTATTGAGTGACAGAATTCTAATTCTCTGAGATTAACAGGGATCTGAATCATTTGAGGAAAAAGCAATCTAAAAATCTTCAAGGGTTTTTGGAGTAGTCATTGAAAATGTCATTTCTGCAGAGAATTTCTAAGAATCTATCATTTTTTAGAAGAGGTTTCTAAATCCTGTCATATTCATTCTTAAAACATAGCAAAAGATCGTAATATTTCCAGATTTTTTTGGTGAAGTTTTTTTGTGAGGGTTTTTTACATCTGTTTGCAGCCATTGTGTTTGCACCATTTTAACAGGCACGTACAATGAAGTGGTGCATTTTGCATTCGGAAATGTGTTATTTAGGGGTTCCAGAATTTTCTGTAAAATAGATACTGAAGATGTGAAGAATCTAGCGATGTTTGCTATAGGAAGTTTTGTTTCATTCATTGGTGTATAAATTTAAAGGACCAGACTAATGGGGCAGGCTACAAACAACACACTGAGCCCTGTAAAACAATAATGAAAATCTGGTAAATCTGTGTATATACTGGCAGAAGTTTAAAGATTCAGAATTTTCACTCTTTGAAGCTAATTCCTGTAAAATTTTAAATGGCATATTTTTCCATCATACATCAGATCATTCTTGTGGCACCAGCATAATATTAGTAGTTCATTATTTGTTTAAAATAAGCATTTCAAAATTTGACCTCTAAAGTTGGTAGGCAACAGAAAAGAGCGTTAAAACCTTGCATATAAGCCAGTTTATTGCTTTAAACTTATTGACTCAGCTGTTTTCATTTGTGAAAGATTTAGGAATTGCTGTAAGCAGTGTAAATCAAAACCTTGGCTAATCATGAATGAATGGAGACTGATGTCCAAAGCACACAATGTAGGCTTCGAATGGGGTTTTTGTCATTGTTTAGATTGTTCTCTTTAATACGTAAAGAAGCACAAAAGGATAGTCAGAAGAAGGGCTCAAGAACTTGGAAAGGATCCATCTTTCTTTTGTGTCAAGACTGCTTCAGACTTTTTTTTTTTCCTCTCATAGCTACTAAACCTGAATTAAGTTAGCTTCTGTAACACTGTGTCTCCTCTTTTAGCATCACCCTTTTCATTCTCTCTTAATGCATCAGACATTTCTGAGAATTTAATGCAAATATGTAACTTAAATTCTTTTTTGTTGTCCTGGATTATTTACTGTATTTTAATTTCCAAGTCAGCGTGAAGAAGGGCAAAAAGTAGAAAATTATGTATTAGCAATTCTTAGGGGTTTTTATCTGTACTTTTGTTTTCTGTTTGTAAACAGCTTTCTTGTTTTAATCCTTGACTTGCAACTGCATCCTTCCCCCTTCTTCCCCCCAAGAACAACTGTAACAAATCCTTCTATTTTCTGCTTAATATAGCGTTGCCTTGTAGGCTGCATTTCATGTTTATGAAATGAATCTTTATTTAGAAACAAACAGCTGCTCAACTGAGGTACAATCAAGTTGCCCATTGTTCCACAAATTGTTAAAGGAAGGGATTAGTGACCGTTGCAGCAATGTCTTTGGATTTTCAGCCACACAATTGTTTGAGCTACAAACTTGGTTGCATTCTGAATCCATGTATGACTTGAGTTTCTTGGTTGGTTGTACAATTCAGACTACTTCTACTGCTCAGAAGTACCATAAATAAAAATTTCATTGAAACGATATACAGTGATTGCTACTTACAGATGTGCATTGATTTACTTGAGGCTTTTTACAGTGGTTTTATTGAGGTATCCATTTTCTAGTTCTAGCAATGCTAGGTCTATGCTCTGGTGTTGGGTGAAATCCAGCTTCCCTGAAATCGATAGGATTTTTGGCTTTTGCTTTCTGGTAGGATGAGAATTTCACATTAATATGTTCACAATACCCAAAATACATCCTCAGCAAAGAATCAGGTAGTACTAATTTTCTGTAACTGTAGATAACAATCTACAGAAGATTTACAACTAAACAGCTGAAACTTGTTCATCCTTACAACTGGAATGAGTTAGTCTCTCCTCTTATGCAGAGCCCTTTTTAATTCTTTCCAAGTTTCCACAGTCTACCAAATGCCACAAAAGTGAGTTTTATATTTTAGTTGTCAAATATTTCTCAGACTGAGAGGGATTTCTTTCTTCACAATTGTATGTTGAGGGAGATGTATGTAGAATTCACAAACTGCTCAAAATTAAACTTGCAAGTAAGAATAACTTTAAAACTTACCAAGAAAAAAAATCTTCCAGCTGTTTTGCTTCTGTGGTAGATGGAAAATCCAGAGGCCAAGTTGCTTTTTCTTCCTATATTACCCGATGCTGTGGATTGTTAATCTGCAGTTGGAGTTCAAAACTGCTTTTGTCTTTCTCTGTTAGATCCAAGCTGTACTGAGGAATTGGGTTTCTCCATGCGATAACCAAGCTAACTAGCTGTTTAAAAAAAAAAGTAATGTTCCAGTATGTTTTATTCCAGAGGAGAGAAAGAAATGTTTTTTGAAACTGCTGTGTTTCACTCTCACATGCAGAAGTGCACTAACCAGCTACAGCTGACCCAGATTCCATATACATCACTTCTGGACAGTTTTTTTTAAACAAACACACACTCGACTTAGACGTTCAGCCCACCTATGATGTCACCGCGAACACACTGAGAGCAGAAGAAACTCCTCCTTCGGATTTCCTATCCATACCCTCCAGAAAAGGAGGGGGTAGGGAGGCTGAGAAGTTAGGAACAAGGAAAGATTGTTTGCCAGTAGAAGGGAGGGTACCATATGGCAACAGACTGTGCAAGAGTTCAGCAGGCAATTACAAATCAAACATTTTTACTACGCTGCCTAAAGATGCCTTTCAAGTTATTACAGTACTGGGCTTCATTTAGAATAAAGATTCTTTCAGGCTGATAAAACTCAATTTGTGTTGCTGGGAATAAAAGGGGCAGCCTGGCTGGATACAACAGGAAAAATGAACCATTTATAGTCTAGAAGAATGTTCAACAGAATGTCGCATTCAATTCTTGATGTTCGCTTAATAAGAAACAGTTCCAGTTGTTAAACACATGAAGTCTCCGATACATGTGGAAAATGTTAAAACTGTGTGTGATGGCTTTGGGTAGGTATCAGAATATTTGATAACATCTGACTGGTGTTAGAAGTAGCAAAGGCCACAGAGATTATGCCCTGTGAGCAATGCAGAATACTGCTTTTAGTTTTGTCAATAGTCAGCCAGCACGTAAGTCCATTCAGTTTGCTTTCATTGATCTTTTCCGTTTCTTCACAAAGGACGTGCCAGTTACACTTGAAAGAGAATTACTCTAGTATGCTTTCAAAATTATTTTAGACTTCACATCGAATAAGTTCAGAGAACAGCTCTCTGCAGAAGAGCTCTTGCTTTAGCTAAAAAGAAAAAAAAAATCAATGTTTAATTAAGCAAGTCATTCAGAAAGATAATCCTACATACACATTGGTTTATAAAATCATGCATAATATTACGGGTGCTTGTTCATAGTGAATTTCCTTAATTATAATTAGTAAACATGATTTACTACTTTCTGTGGAAGGCTGAGCAGGTTTGGGATTTTTAAGGCCTGTTTGTACATTGCTTAGCAAAGTTAGGTTCAGGAGAGCTTATGCAGTCTAGATACTCACATTTATATTGCGATGCTATCTTTTTTCTATTTTTTAATAAACTGATGTTAACAGAATAGAAAATTGAGAAATTTAATAGTATATCGGGTCATGTGTAATACCTTTTTATTCACTTTTTTATATGTCACCTTTCAACCACAAGTATTTTAATTTGTTTCTGTGTGTGTGCGCACATGCGTGTGTATGTGTTGATTTTGGAGTAATGCCCAGAGTTTCCCAACTTGCATTTGAGGACTGTACTCGTTAGGTGCTATACAAACACAACTGCTGTTCTTGTGAGGTTGTATTAATAGTCTTCCACCTGTAAAGCCAAACTTCAGGTTATGATTCCGATTATACAAGGCTGGGAGTGAAGCAAAATACAATTTTAGAAATTCCCTGTTACTGCAGTAAGTTTCTTTAAAATATTATTTAAGTTTGTGTATTTTTAAATTTTGGTGTCTTGTGGAAGATGCAGGGGATGAAGAGTAATTCCTTTCAATAGCAAAGTTGGTCAGAATATGTTTCATTCAGTTGACATGAAAATGGCTAGTCTTTGAGTGAAGCTCAAGAAACTGAGTTGAATTTAGAATTAAAACAAGTGGTTTATCTACAGCATTAATATGTAAGGAGGAGGATTTTCCTGTCTGCGTGATTGAGGATTTGAAAGAGTAGTAAGGTTACAATGGTGGTGGGGAAGAAAGCGGGTAGAAGGGACTTACCTATAAGGATGTTGGATCTTTTGGAGTTGCAATTAATACGAACTGCAGGACTCGTACCGTGTTTCAATTTGAGTGTACTTTTTGTCTGGTTAACTTTTCCCATATTGCTGCAAGTTGAGTTTGAGCTTCTATTCAGCTTGAAGAGTTATAGATAATATGATTTTTTCATTCTGTTATTTTTTAATTGCTGAATTGGAGGAATGAAGTAGTAGAATTCCTAAAATACTTAGTAATTTTGATCATGTATTTTAGCCTTGTGTGTTTAGTATGCTTCATATTTGTCAAGGGAATAATTAATTGGTGATATCGCAGAAGATTAGGTTCATAAGTAGTTGTACATGTCCTTGTAATTACTTTTATTAGATTTAGAAATGATGATACTGTTAAATTCAAAGTCTACTAGTACATCCCTGGTGTGATGCAGGAGGGAAGGATCCTCTCTACCTCCCATTGTGATTTGTCGTATAGAGAATGAAAACTTGCACACAGAAACTTAGCTGTACTCGTACCCTCAGCATCTGTGAACACAGCTGAGATAAGGTTGACAAACCTACGCATTAAGTGATTGAGGACGGTGCAAAGTCAATCTCAGACAAGGGTGACACGGTGACGTACTTTCCTATAAGTCCAAGCATTATTGCTGTTCTGCTCTGAGGTCTTCTTGGAGATCTTGTCAAAATCTTTTCTCAGGTAAATCCCAAATAATATTCTGAGGCAATACTATTGTCAACCGGCATGCACCTTAGTGGAAGCAAGAATTCTGCAAAATATTAATTCCCACATCACACTCTGCCCCCCCCAAAGTGAGACACTAGATAAAGAAACTTTTCTTTCTAATCTTATTCAGGTATTTATCTGTCGGACTTGACGTATATTGACTCTGCCTACCCATCAACAGGGAGCATTCTGGAAAGCGAGCAAAGAACAAATTTAATGAACAACATTCTTCGAATTATCTCTGATTTACAGCAGTCATGTGAATATGGTAAGCTGTATTAATATCGCAGTATTAAAGAGAACAACTTTAAAAGGTTTAATGTTTTTCTTCTGTAATACTGTGTAAGAAAGGCCCAACCCATTTGAATGCCATTAACACTCTCCCTCTCAGCCCAAAGGTCCAAGTTTATTCTACTGTTGTTGGTTATGACAGAAAATCAGCATGAGGAGACAGAATAAAATTGCTCTTTTTTACCTCATGCACATTTTTTAGTCCATATTTTCTGATGAAAAATATGGAATACTTTGTAATTAACAGTAGTTTTACTAGTAACATTATAAACTTGTACCATTGTGTTTTATAATTTTATGACTACTAATTCTAAAAATAATAGGATTGCTTTTGGAGTAGTACTTTTACTGGAGAGAATAAAATACATTCAGCTTGTCTTTTGGACTTTTATAGTTCTGTTCATAGATCAGATACTGTATTTTGTTCTTCAAAGGTGGTCTCTCTCACAGTCCTCTTTGAGTTCTAGTAAAGTCGTAAGGCTGTGTTTGTGATGGTGGAATGTGAATTAGCACAGGATTGTGGCTTCACTGAAAACTCAATATAATGAGTATGTAGGCTGTGAAGAAGTCTCGGATACAATCCTCCAGGTTCCAGGTTTGGGACTTCAGTTTGACCAGGGGCACTCTCTCGCTTTTCCCTGCTACATCCTCTGATAAGCCTAGCAGCTCTAGGGGGATACAAACCTGGCTTTATGGATGTGGGGAATGTCAGCTCAATGCATGAGAATTGCTATGAAGGACCAAAAAAATTTCAACATCAGTAGGGAATGTAGCTTGTACCTCCATCTCACATAAAAAGGCGAGAGATCTGATTCTGTTTAAGTAGTTTCTGGAAAATGCTTACCAGTGAACGGTACAGTGATAATGAATGTCATCTGTTTTCCAGATATTCCTCTGTTGCCTCACGTCCAAAAATATTTAAACTCAGTTCAGTACATAGAAGAACTACAAAAGTTTGTAGAAGATGACAATTACAAGTGAGTATGAAATCCTATAACTGACTGTAACTCATTAGAAAATAACCTTTATAACACAAAACCTGTCACACTTACGATTGCACTTGTGTCGGGGGGATTATGTGTCTCAGATGCACCAGTTGCAAGTAGCGAGGCTGCAGCAGGGTCCTGTGCTCAACACAATTTTTAGCACTGGATGTCATATCTCCTTCCTTTTCTATGCCTGGCTGCATCAAGCCCTGACTTTCAGGTCTGTTTATTCTCTTGTTTGATCGGCAGACCTCTCTGAGTGTTCACTAATGAAGACTCCATACTTACGTCTCACAAGTAACACTGTTCAGTCAACAAGATGGATCCCATTGGAGATAGCTAATGTCATTTTTTCTTCAGAACAAAGTCATCTGTGTGTCCAGTCCCAGGTTCTTACCAAGGGTGATTTAAGGCTTTCACTTTCATATATTTCACTTCCATTTTACATTTTTCTCTTTGATTAGGTTATACAGTGTGAGTAAAATGTGAACACTTGATTTTTGAGAGGCAAGATATTGTCCATCTCTGTCTCCGCCCATTCCTTCCCCAAGGATACTGCCCCAAACAGAGGTTTCTACTTCCTTAATTAAAATATTATTACTGTATTAAGTGATTTGGCATCCAGCAAGACTGGGGGATGGAAATCTCTGCAAGAGACAGGAACAAGCCCTGAGGATAGGAAAAAAACCTAAAGCAAATCTGTTGCATATGAAGAAAGTTTTTGTTCACTGGCTGATCTGCTGGAGGAGGTTCCCCACCCGTTCCCATCCTGCCCGCCCTGGAAGTTTGTCACCTCGGTTGTGTTGAATTGGTTGCTTGTGTAGCTACATTCGAATGGTGGGAGGGGTATGCACACTAGGGGAACAAACACGGTTTACCATTTAGTAGCCCTAACTTGGATTTACTAAAAGGCAGCAAGTCAGGACCCTTCAGTTTATGTCAAAGAACAGTTAACGAGAGCTCAGACACTTGGCTTCTCTCCATGTGTTACAATCTTTTAAGATTTGTGAATTGTTCTCTGCATTACCATAGGCAAGCATCCAGCTTTACCTTTCCACTGAAATGTTCTATAGCCTGATTTTGAAAGTATTGCTTGCTTATCACTGAGAGTAAAGTTCTGTGGTCAAACATTTCAAGGAAGAAAAAAAAAAAACAAACCAAAAAACACCACCCAAAAAACAACACCCCAACTCAAGTTTCTTAACTGCAGAGTCTGCTTCTTAGTGGCATATTGTTTTCATGAATTCCACACTCTGCCTGCCTCTGCCTTCACTGGGTAGGACTCACTACTCGTGGGAATTTTATTGCTGAAGGAGCTACAGTCACTTCATCCTGTACAACCCACGTTTTGATAGCAGGGAAATGGAGACAATTGCGCGTAATGCAGAAGCATGGCTGCTATTCAGAAAGTCTGTTTTTATACCTATGGGTTTTGTATGTCTCCAAACTGAATTTTTTTATGTGGGAGGAATGTACTTTGAAGAACTATTCTTACTATAAGTGACTACTATACTTTTGATCCACTAAGGTGCCTGCAAAAAGGCTGAAGTTAGAGAACAGCCATTGTGACTTGAGTACATGGGGTTTTTTTCTTCCTAAAGGATTTTACTTAATTTTAAAATTAAATTTTAAAATTGTAATGAATCATTGCTAAAACTGTCTGGGCATGAGAGGGATAGGAGCTGTCAAACTTCAAACTTTTCATCCCCAAAATTTTCCAACCCTACTAATTTCAAAGATTCTGGGTCTGCAGGCTGTGTGGACAAGATATGTTTGATGATCCTGGAGTTCTTCGCTCCTGGAATCTGCCCTCTTTGTGGTACTGTTGGAAATGGCATTAAAAAGTGCCTTTTATAGAAAAAGCTTGAATTATGGATGTCGTCACGTTGATAATGTGTTTTCCAAAATGCAAAAAGAAGTATTTTGGCTTTTAGACCAGTAAAGACAAAAGGCTTGGCCCAGCACACTAGCGTACTTCATGGAAAAATTTAAAATATTAAGTGTAGTATGTATGAATATTGTAGCCAAGGTGGGGGGCAGCTGTATACTTTTTGTTCTTCCCAGTTTTTATGCTAGAGTAGTGGTAACGTCACAGAGTTTCACGTATGTGCTAGCGGTCCCAGGGCTGCGTAGGTCCTGGCTTACGTGTGGTAAGCTTTTGTTTGCCCTGGAGGATGGTGCCAATGCCGAGCAATGGCCTCTTCCCCTGCTCCTTCCACTGGGTGACTTTGCCATAGGTCGCTAACTGCTCAGATTGAGTTTTTGCTGTCGCAGAGGGTGAAGATGGCAACTGGTGCCTGTTCGGCTGCAGAAGAGATTGCAGGGCTGTGCTGTAGCCAAGCTTTTGTTGTTGAATATCATCCTCCTTTCTCATCCTCCTTCAGCATGGTATTGTAAACCTGTCCTGCTCTATATGAACTGAAGCAATAGACTCATTTGCCACGTTATGCCCTGGCATGTCATTTTTTGAACCTGGGCCCTGATGCAATAGTAAGGTTTCTGCTCTCCCTACCCAACATCCGCCCCGCCCGCAGTGTTTGGAAATAATGTGTGCTAAAAATAACTATGCACAGTTTGTATTAACTTCATAATATTTCTTGCAATTATAGAAACAAGCAGCTTTCAAATTTTTCAAAACCTTAATTTTATATGCTTCTACTTCCTGATAAAGTAATTGTTCATGTTTCTTTAATGCAGACTTTCATTAAAGATAGAACCAGGGACCAGCACTCCCCACTCTGCTGCTTCCAGAGAAGATTTAGTAGGTAAATGCTTAATAACTGTGAGAAGACTTCAGGTTGTGAAATGCATTATTTTTGAGTTGTGAATGTGGAAAGTATTTGCCTGTGGCTAATAAAGAAGTGTGAAGTATAAACACTGTGTATTTATAATAAAAAGTCTAAAGGTGATCTGTAAAGGAATTCTTTCAGGGAATTGAGTCAATTTTTTAGGTTCTTGTATGTATTGTGGCACTAACTTGTTAGTGTCATTTGGGGTGAAGAGGAATTAAATATTCATTCTTTGCATCTAGACAGAAAAGCCTTCATCTAAACTTTTCATGGTATAATATGCTTCCAAAAATGTACATTATTTTTAATCAATGCCAAAAGTGGTTGAAGGTAGCAGTTTCAAAACATAGAATCAGTGGGCCCTGTTTAATGTCAATGTAACTAATGCAGCAACCTTTAGGACTCAGAAAATATTTGTAACTAGATGGTCTATTTGAAATAAGTGTGTTTATTTTTAATCCTGTGCAAAAAAACTAAAGTACAGGGTTTTAATTATCAGTATATCAATGAGTTTTATTACAGGTTATCGCTTACAAATTGAGTTTAGTAAGTTTTGTGCAACTCTTCCACAATTTTCTTACAAGTAACCCTGACAGTAATTCTAAAGTTACTCGGGAGTAATGTCTTTTTTTGCTCCCAGGCTCTGAAGTCGGAGCGTCTCCACAAAGTGGACGGAAAAATGTTGCAGCTGAAGGAGCCTTGCTACCACCAACACCCCCTTCGCCTAGGAACCTGATACCACACGGGCATAGGAAATGTCACAGTCTGGGATACAAGTCAGCATTTTATTTAACTTAAAAACCCTACGCTTTGTGATGTATCACCTTTCAATACAAAAGCTTTGCTTTTAAAAAGTAACATGATTTGTACAAAATACTTCACTTAGAGAGCAATTTGTAACAAGAGAGCAAGCTCAGTAGTGTCCAAAGGGAAGAGAATTGGTCAAAATGGGAGGACTGTGCAGCTGTTGTGATGATAAGAATAGCCAATGAGTTAGCCAAAATAGGCTCTTTCTGAATGACAAAACTATCACTTACAGCAACTCAATGCCAGTGTAATTCTTTTGAACACAAACTGAAATGAGTACTTTATTGATGTTTTTATGATGAGACCTCCTTTATAGGCTTTCGTATAATTTTGTATAGAAATGGCTTCAGCTTTTTTTTTCTACATAGGTGTACTTCTAATTAATATCTTAATCATTGTATCATCAATTCCTTCGTCACCGTTTAAAAATGCAAGATTGTAGCTATTCAGTAATTCATCTCAACTTATATTGTGTATTTAGCTTTTATCAGCTAGAATGAAATTCTAAAGTTCAATTATGTAAATGTTATACTAAGACAAAAATATCTTAGGATATTGAAAGTAATTCTTAAAGTACTTCTGACTTGCTTTTTGCACAAAGATTGCTGTGCAATTTTAAGACCAGCAATTCCTATGGATAATATAGTTTATGCACAATTGCTTATGACTTGAGCCATGATTTAGTTTGCTATTTGGAACACTGCATGCAATCCTTCAAGATGTTGAAGCAACAGTTTTGAAGGGTATCAAAGATGATGATGTAACAATTTTTATCCTTGCTCATTTCTAGTTTCATACACAAAATGAATACGACTGAATTTAAAAGCGCAACATTCCCCAACGCAGGACCAAGGCACCTACTGGATGACAGCGTCATGGAGCCTCATGTCCCATCCCGAGGGCAGGCAGAAAGCTCCACCCTTTCTAGCGGAATTTCAATAGGTAGGAACTGTAAACATACCCGTGCAGTACATGGTCTTTTAATAAAGGTTTTAGCATGATTAGTTGGCAATTGTACAAGCAGTGGTACTATTCTAAAATAAAAACTTTATCTTAGAACAAACTTGAGAAATGTAGGTGGAGAAGGGCAGCGTAATTTATACAGCATGAACTACAAGCGGACAACTTATAAAAAAGCAGATTTTTGGTTTTTATATCCTCTTTAATGATACAGCTGCTGTTACTCTTCCTTGATGGGCGTGGGGGGAAGCCCAGGGCACCATTTCCTGTTCTCTCTCTCCCCGCCTCCTCAATTTAATCCAAATTAAAAATGTCTTATGGTATGATTTCTGTGTAAAATGCCATATCAGACTGGCAGTGAGAACTGTAAATTGCTGACAGTCTTTAAGAGCATAATTTCTAATTACTCCTTCCTTTTGTCAGGAGTAGATAGCAGTTTAACTTTCAGATATTTCAAAATGTCAGAATCTACTTCATTTCAGTAGGTTATTTGTCTTCAAATATTTAGGGTATTCTTTTGAGAACTTTTACTTCCTGAGTGTCTTGCGTGATGGCAGTTCTCTCTTTTCCTGTTACACACAGATCCCTAAAGTGGAGGGAGGGCAGGCCTCACAGATTCACCTAACTCTGCAGCCAGGGTTGAGAAATGGAACCTCTATCACAGTCCTTTTTCTCAGAATTATTAGCTTGATAGAATTTGATATTCAGTGTTTATGCATTTATGGTAATACAAGATTTTTGTAGTGTTATGCATTTCTTTGAGTAACTTAATTCTAAAAAACAGGTTTGCTTTTTAGCCTTCATGGAGAGAAGCAAGGTCACACAGTTTTAAATTATGCTGTTTTCAGGAGCTGTTCATGTATTTTCTTGAGGAAAAGGACATATTCTGAGCAAATATTACATATATTTTTCATGTGGAAAAAGCAAAATATCTGGACACAATAATTTAAAAACTTATGTTAATAAGTAAATCTGTGGAACTAGCCTAGACCAAAGTTTGAACCGGTTCAGATCAGGCAGCTTGCACTATTAAATGTGCATGGCCTGTTGCTGTTTTCCACAGGTTCTCTGCTCTGGCCATTTCAGTTTTATCCAGCAGGAACGGTGCTTCTCATCAGCGTACAGACTGCTTGCATTCTGAGGGATTGCGCAGTACAGGAGTTTAAAGCTCCTCATGAATACTACCCTCCATGTGCAGTCCTCTCGGCATTATGTTGGATTTAGGGGGGGGACAAAAACCCAGACTTTTGTCACCTTTGTTGAGATGTAGCATTGCCCTTTTCTCAGTGCAGTTTTTTGCTGATGTTTTCTGTCTAAATATCTAAGAAACCTTTCTGCAGTTAACCCTTTTTTCCAGGGTAAATTATTTACCTTCATTAGAGCCTAGCAGGGAAGGCTTGCCAGAGCTGATGGGCAGTTTTTCACAAGATACAATTAAGAACCAGTCACCATCTAGACGTTTTGGAGAATACAGGGTTTTCCTACTTTGTCTCATCTCTGAATTTTTCAGCTCTGTTGTCTTGCTTAGCTCAGGCATGACCTTATTGACTTGATGTAGTCACGCTTACAAGTTGGAACAAAATTGCCACTTCAGAAGACTTTTATAAATCGCTTGTAAAACAGCAACCTTATGCATTTTGTGTAAGATCAGCATTCGTGGTTCCACCTCCAACCTCCCCCTACTCAGATAGGGCAGTTTTATCACTCTTTCGACAGTCTCGCATCGTTGTTATTTTTGCTGCTTCTTGTTTATGAAAATTTTAATGACACGAAGGATGAGTAGAGGTGCTAGAAGTATGTATGGACGAAGAGAGTAAGTTCTAGAAGCTTGCAGTATCTATTACTAAGGATTTCTTGGACATGTAAGTTGTCTGGC